>NW_024080658.1:6224940-6257726 GCF_003009895.1 Hyaena hyaena | reverse complement strand
TCTTTTTTCTCCCAATCTCTCAGGTTTTGTAAGGTTTCCAATGTCTTCAGATCTTTTCTGTGTGATGTATGGGCGCGAGTGCAAGTACGGAGCTCCTTACTTCTCCGCCATCTTGCCCTCTCTCCCAGTGATTTGCTTTTATAGAGGAAAGAAGGAAGCTGGAGGCACTGTTGTGCCTTTTCACTGGCTGGGTGTGGCAGCTTCTCATTGGCTGAGTTGTTGTTGAGCAAGGAGAATCTTTTATCTCCCTACTACTGAGGTGTGTAAAGTAGGTTTCTTCCAGTTGGGGAATGCCAGGTTTACTTCTTAGGGTGGGTGGTAGTGCCTGGGAAGGTCCCCTTCAGGGATTTCCAACTCCATTTTTATTTTATTTTTTTTCCCAACTCCATTTATAATGAGTTTTCCTTTATTTATTTTCACAATTACTTTGTTAGGGCTTCTGTAACTAAGTACCACTAATTAGGTAGCTTAAACAAGGGAAAAGTAGCATTCCACCCCTCTGGGGGCAAGAAGTCCAAGGTCAAGGTGTCAGCAGGGCTTTTTCCTGAGAAACTGTGACAAAGAATCTGTTCCATGACTCTCTCCTAGTATCCGGTTGTTTTTGGACAATCTTTGGCATTTCTTGGTAATGGGTACATCACCCTGATCTGCTTTCAATGTCACATGATGTTCTCTTTGTCCAAATTTCCCTTCTTTATAGGGACATATTCATATTGGATTAGAGTTGCCTGAATGACCTCAGCTTAACTTGATCAATTGCAAATACCCTATTTCCAAATAAACTAATATTCATAGGCACTGATGGTTAGAATTCAGCATCTTTTGAGAGACAAAATTCAGGGATGCCTGGGTTCCTCAGTCAGTTAAGCCTCATACTCTTGATTTCATCTCAAGTCATGATCTCAGGGTTCTGAGTTCCAGATCTGACTTGGTTGGGGCACTTGGATTGTTCAGTCAGTTAAGTGTCAAGTCATGGCTCAAGTCATGGTCACAAGGTTTGTGGGTTCGAGCCCTGAATGGAGCTCTGTGCTGATGGCTAGCTCAGAGCCTGGAGACTGTTTCAGATTCTGTGTCTCCCTCTCTCTCTCACCCTCCCCTGCTCACGGTCATCTCTCTCTCTCTCTCTCTCTCTCTCTCAGAAATAAATTAAAAAAAAACATTTTGAAAAATTAAAAAAAAAAAAAAGATCTGCCTTGGGCTCTGCACTGACAGCAGGAACCAGGTTGGGATTCTCTCTCTCCCTCTCTCTCTCTCTGCCCCTCCCTCCCTCACTCACACACTGTCTCTAAATAAACAAAGATTTTGGAATTAAAAAGACTTGACAGAAATTCAATCCATAATAGGGTATAAATTAGAAAGAACTAGCCCACTACTCTCTGTTTCTACACTGGATATATAAAGTCATTCTAATCAGAACACTGAGCGCTACCGCCACCACTACTCTCCAATTGTATGAAAACTGTTTCTGGAGAAAATTTGCTTTGTTCCCCCACTATTACAATACCTGTCACTAACTCTATCACTATAATCATTAAGGGATTAGGGCATACCCTGAGGGAAAGAATAGAGGGTAGAACTTTGGTCAGAATATGTAATCTTTTAGAGAAGCAATTTCATTTGAGAGGCTGGGAAATTTCCATAGGAGTTCTCAGAGAAGGAAGCATTAACACCAAATTTCAGCATATAAGACAGATAAATGGGAGGTAAGGAAGTGGTGAATATAACATGTGTGGACCACCATGTCAGAAATCTTGCTTATGAAAGAATAGGCCATATTGAGGAAATTGTTATGAAAGGTCAAGGTTACTAATTCGGTTAGTTTTAAGTAGAGATAATTCAGTTGAGGGATAGAGATATAATATAATGCAAAAAGTGGAAAATATATTTTTAAAAAGGGGAGAATACATGATAGAAGTTCTAAGTAGAAGGGGATTTACAGAAGTGAGACTAGCAGTTGTGGACATAAGGAAAGCTAAAGTCTTTCACCCTATACTACAAAGAGGGTCCCCAGGATTGCAAATGGCAGAAATTAAGTGTTTCATTACAGAATTATTATTGCATGTTTTTTATGTTTATATTGTGTACGCTTTTTGTCTCAAGTGGTATTTATCCCATGTCTTTGTGATCCCTGCATTAGCAAGGGCAAATGTAGGGATCTGATGAAAGATAATAAATCAAGGGCTAGAAGAATAGTGCTGTTAAGACCTTGGATTTGGTTGTTATGATGACCTGCACTTCTAAAAATTTTAGTAAAGATGTGATAATAAATGAAAAAGACTTTAGTGCCCTTATTCAGAAGCAAGGAGAGAGATTAAACTATCATTGCTAAAAAAAACCAAACTATATTTTGTGTTTCTGAAGTACCATTTCCTAAGGGATATTAATTTTTAAATTACTTTCCAATATGTATTGTATCTATCATAAAATATAGAGAATAGGGCTAGCAAACATTTTTTCACATTTATCAAGTTTTATCTCTATCTTTAAATTACATTTATTTGTTTTAGAAACTTCTTTCTTTATCACAGTACATTTCCATATGAATTACAGTTTGAAAATTAGTATGCCCATGCAGCCATTGATTGAAAGGTAATTTGTAGAACACCTATAACTGCTAGAGTCTGCTCTGTTATCCTAGCTGTCATTCAAACAGTATCTTCTGGTTATACTTAAGAGTCAACTCCATTCTCCCTGATGACTGACAGTGCAATAGTGCTTGTTAAATACAGTATTTTGAATTTCACCTCAGGTTTGAATAATTACATTATTTAATAGTTGACTAATCAGAACCCAAAAGAGGATTTCTGAAAATGAACCGATATGAGTGCCCCTAGCTTGCTCTTCCAAAGTGCCTCTATAAATGTAGCAAGCTTGACATTCATTTGAAAGTTCCTATTATTATAGGTAGCATTAGCAATGAGCCAGAAAATGTGAATTCCCTTACTAGAAGAACATGTACTACTAGAACTCCCCCAGAAGAGTATGAGATAATTCAACAATTTTCTGGCAGCAAGCTATTTTTCATATTAAAATATAATATGTTTTGAAATATATTAATCACATTACTATTTATCTTAGGGATCTTTTTTTGTAAGATGGCCAATATACCCATTTTGTTAATATTTTTTCCTCTGTTGTCTTTGATAATAATTTAAATTTAACTTATTACTGTTTTTTCCTATGTTCATATTTCTATGAAACAAGGAGTCCTGTACATATTTATTTAGAAATTAACTAGTTATTGCTAATTAGTTGTCACTTAGTAGGTTACTACCTTCATAACTTGAAAATAATGCTTGAAGAAAATCTGAAGAAATTAATGTCTTAAAATATTTTACTTGCCAAAAGTATTTTTTAAAAATGAAAATAATTTTCATTATTTTCATATTCAGGGGTGCCTGAAAATATTTCAATATTTTCATATTCAGGGGTGCCTGGGTGGCTCAGTCAGTTGAGCATCCAACTCTTGATTTTGCTCAGGTCGTGAACCCAGGGTCTTAGGATCAAGCCCTGCATTGGACTCATGCTGAGCAGGGAGACTGCTTAAGATCCTCTCTCTTCTTCTGCCCCTCACCCCTGCTCACCCTTTCTCTCTCTCTTATGCCCTCTTTCTCTGAAATTCAAAAATAAAATATAAAAAATTTTAAAAATGAGAATAATCTTTAAAAAAACATCAATAACTGCAAATAGAAGTGTCAAAGATCTGATAACATGTAGCCAACCAAAACTGGGTTACACTAGCCACCATTATTGAAAACAGCTCTATTCATTTGTTCTACAAATTCTATACATGATATTCTTGATTAAAAGTGAAATTTGAAACTAAACACTTTCAGAACACTCTAGCAATATTTGAAGTTATGTATACTCTGAGCATTTTAATTACACCCAAAAGTATTAATTTAGAATAAATAAACCTAAATCTAAAAATGTATTATTTACTCAATATTTAGCATAAACTTATATTTCTATTTATACATTTGTATATGTGTATATATATAAATATATATCATATATATTTATTATATGTATATATTATAATTATATTTTAAATTTTATGTAAACCTGTATTTGTGTACAAATAGGTATATAAATAAAGCATATAGCATAATTATGTACATAAATATACATAACATTATTATAATATACATATCTGGGCATGTATATATGTTCTGTTGTGGCAGTCTGTTTCTAAGATGGCTCCCCAAAACCCTCCCTTTTTAGCATTCTACTATTATACATAACTCATACTCCTTAGTGTGGGCTGGACCTAGTAACTTACTTCTAATGAATAGAATATGGTGAAAAGCTCAAAGATTAGGCAACAAGAAGACCTTGGCTTCTCTCTTGCTCACCTTCTCTTGTTCTCTTACTTGCTTTGATGGAAGCCAGCTTTCATACTGTGAACTTCCCTGTAGATGGTCTCTTGAGGCAAGAAACTGAGCAAGCCTCTGACCAATGAGTTTCAGCCTATGAGAAACTGAGTCCCTCACTTCAAGGGCAGCCTAAAGACATGAATCCTGTCAATGATAATGACTGAGCTAGGAAGCAGGTCCTTTCCTGCTTTCAAGCCCTCCAGCCTGTTGTGCCTTCAATTAAGATTACCATCTAGGCCATTACCTTGACTGCAGATCTATAGAACCTAGCCAAGATGTGGCTGAATTCCTGAGCCATAGAAACTGTGAGATAACAGATAACAAACTGTTGTTTTTAAGCCATTTTGGGATAATTTGTTAGGCAGCAAAAGCTAACTTAAGCATCTATGTATTTATCTACAAATGCACATAAAATGATATAAATATGTTTATTGGAGTATTTACTGCCAACCCTCCCACTTACAAAGGTAGTAGTAAAAATCTTAGCTAAATGTCATAAAATTACTCTTGCTATTTCAGTTCCTATAAATTATTGCACAAATAAATTCAATTATAGATAATGGGAAATATATGTTTTTCAAATGTGAACTGTGAAAAATTTGGTCATTAAAGTGTATAGACATCTTGTGGTGACTCCTCTCTGCTGGTTCAACAATAACATAAATATTTTTAACCTTCCCTGACTTTGCAGGCTGAGTGCTACTTCAATATGTCTTAATTTTTTTCTTAAAAAAATTTCACTTGCTTCCTCCTGCTTTCCATACGAAATGCCATCCCTACTTTTTTTTTTCATACTCTGCTTCTGATGTAGCAGCATGATACTTTCCTTCTTAATTATATCATGTGTTCTTATTTGTGTCTATGCTGACTTTGGTAAATTAATTCCTGGAGTTCATAGCTATATGCTTCAAAGATAGCCTTTTCAGAATAAAATAAAAAAGAAAGTGCTGAAATTCATTTCTCAATTCACATAGTTATTCAATCTTTTAGGAAACTCATTTTATGAATGTTTACAAATTGAAATATTCTGCTTTAATTTTGGTTAGTAATAATACTACTGGTAAAAATAGGATCTATGAGCTTTGAATAATATTTATTAGATTTCACATTTTTCTCCTAATTACAAATTCCATGCTAGCTAGTAGTATTCTCGTTTTTTACATGAAGAAACAAATGCCCAGAGATGTTAATTAACTTGTATAAGGTCACAAAGATGGTAAACAGTTGTGTTAGAAATTGAATTGGCATATTTTAGGGTGCATGGGTGGACCAGTCAGTTAGGCATCCAAGTTCAGCTCAGGTCATGATCTTGTGGTTTGTGGGTTCAAGCCCCATATCAGGTTCTGTGCTGACAGCGTGGAGACTACTTAAAATTCTCTCTCTCTCTGCCCCACCCCCAATGATATTTTCTCTCTCTCTTTCAAAATAAATACATCAAATTAAAAAAAAAAAGAAATTGAGTTGGCACACTTTGAGTTCAAAATTCTAGCTTTTTAATAACAATTAAGAATATTTAGCCTAAACAGCTAATATCCACAGCGAAATTACTACCAGTTCAAATTTACATAACTATGTTTTCCTTTTCTTTATATTCTTATTGATATTCTTATCAATAGAATAATGGATTCTACTAGGTAATTTCTAATGACTCTAAAAACTCAAATATACCATGATTCTACTCAGGTGATCATTCACATTCAGTGACAAAACTTATGGCAATGTGATGAAATAACAACCTAAAGAATACTTACTTTAGGGGCACTTGGGTGGCTCAGTCAGTTGAGCATCCAACTTGATTTTGGCTCAGGTCATGATCTCAAGGTCATGGAATCAAGCCCCGTGACCAGCTCCACACTGATCATGGAGACTGCTTGGGATTTTCTCAACTATACTCGAATAAATAAGTAAACAAAACTAATCACCTAGTTTTATAATAACAAAAAGAATATTTATAGAATAGATTCTATTAAAGGGTGAGAGAACACTGTCCATATTGAAATTACAGAAGTTTGAATATAATGTGTTAAATAGCTTACATTTCATATTTTAACAAGAAATCTACTCATCTCTTTTTTTAGAGGAATGTTATAAATTATGAAATAAAATTATCTCAATGTAATAGAAGACTGAATTTCAGCAATCAAAATTATTGGAGATATTCTACAGTAAAGTCATATACTGAAAAAAAAAAGAATTAAAAGAGACTTGAGGTTGATTTGCTCGTTATTCTCCTGTTGTTTCTTAGCTACATACTCCCTCTATTGTGCTTCTCTCTTCCATATACCCCATTCTCTCTTCAGTTGCAAATTGTGACTTTAAATCAAATCCTTGAAGGTTGTGTGTGTGTGTGTGTGTTTAATGTCAGTTTGCTTGGTCTCCACACAAATATTCAAGCATCTCAATTGCTTCATAAAATGTAATAATCACTTTTTATTCATTTTCTTTTTCTGGTGATTCCAATAGATGATCCTTTTAAGGATATGATTTTATTGTCATTTATTGGCTTTTAATCATTTTAATCATTGGGCTTTCAAGCAATTTTTTGTGGGTTCAATGAATTTGTTTTTCCTTTTTTCAGTTGTCAGTTTCCCATGGATTTTTTTTTTCTTTTGTAGAAAATGGAGACCTGGAATATAAATGATTCCTTTAGAGAGAATTTTGCTTTGGCTTTAGTGAAGTTCCTGGCTTTACTAGCAGACAGGGACCACCTTAGACAAAAGTTTTTGTTCTCTTTTTTTCTTTAAGCCACCCAAGTCTTATGAATTTTGTCTGCAAATATGTTTGATAATTTGCAAGTTCTCAGGGGAGTGTTTTTCTCCCTTATGCTCAGCAATAGTGAAGAGAAAATGAGGTAATTGTGTGTATGGGTGTGGGTGTATGAGTTTATTATTAGCTCATTTTTGGTTTTGGTATGATACAATAAGGCCCATCCTTATACAGGTTCATCCATTAGCCTCCCCTCCATGAGTTGATTCTTCCTTTACCTTTGGTTTCCCAAGCTTCCCAAGACCATGAACAGTGATTCCTAAATTTTCTAAGTTTGATCAATGCCCTGAAGACAGCCAGCCTCAATGCTGACTCTAATCCATGTGTATCCACTTCTCCATAAAAATCCAGCACTGAATATCATGTGATCAAATTATGTTATTTATTAATACCTCATATTTGTGTTCATTCACTGGCTTTCAAGTCCATTCCCTTTTACTTCCAAACTCATTTAGCTCCTGGCTTTTGTAATTATCTCCAACATTATTCATGTTTTAGTTACTGGTTACTACAATAAAGACAAGATGATTCTGCTGCAATCCTGTCAGTTCCTTAACTTCTTCTCTCTTGTGATTCATTCTCAACCACTCACTTTCAACTGTCATAACCTCCTAGAATTTATCAGTACCAGAAATGTCAACTCCTCATTTTTTCCTTTCCCATTTTCTAAATAACAGCAACAAATAAACAAACAAAAAAAAGCCAAGCAAACAAAACAAAGAAAAACAAAAACAAAACACCTTATTTTTTCTGGCTCACATTCTCTGTTTGTTAGTCCATCTCTGACAATTCCTAGAATTCTTTAGGATCTTACTCATATACTTTCACTTTTCAATGCACCTTCCCCTCTGTGCCTTTTTCCCCTCCTTATCCAGCTCAACAATCAATCATTATAGTTTCCTTGAATGCATTCTTAACTCTCTTCTTCTTTCTGTGCTTTCTCAAACTCTCATAGAAGAAACAGAATCCCAACTAATGGCCTACTACTCATGTCCTTCACCTATCTAGCAGGATAACCTAATTTATACCTTTAAATATATTTAGAATCAAGGACATTTCAACACCTCCACAGCCATTACCCTATTTAAAGCCACCATCTTTCCTCACCCAGAGTATGCAGAAGACTCTTAACTTGTGTGCTTATTTTCACCCTCGCTCTTCTACTTTATGGACTCAACACAGTAACAATGGCCATCCCTTTAAAAATTAATTCAGATCATGTCACTCACCTACACACACACACACACACACACACACACACACACACAAGGACTATCTCCCCACTTTATTCAAAGTAACATGAAATGTATTAAAATTATGTACAGTTAAGGTGAACATATGTCTTGGTTTTCACAAGAAAATTTCAGATTATGTCTATTTTCCTTGCATAGTTTTTATTAATTCATATTTTCATTTTAATAAAGGGTCTTAGTTTATAAAATTAACTATATTATTTTTGCCTACCCTTAAGTCCCTATAAAAGCTACCTTACTTCCATTATTTCACCTCTTACTTCATCTTCTACTATCCACTTGTTTGATCATTTACCTTTGATTTCTCTCTTAATCATTACCCATGCCATGCTTACCCCCTTGAGCAATGTAGCATGTTGTTTGCTGCACAGGGTATTTGTGGTGACTGTTCCTTCTTTCTGGAAAACCAAGCACCAAGATAATCAAATAACTGTTTCTTTCATTTACTTTTATATCTTTTTTTTTTTTTTTCAAATTTCTCTTTCCCAGGACAGCCCATCTTAACCTGCTGAAAACTGCATTCTGCCTCTGTGACTTAAGACTTCCAATTTCTTTTAGGGTGTTCCATTTTTTTTCCTTTGTCATTGATCACCTTTTAACATTCTTTGGAATATATATATTTTTAAAAAATCTGTCTATCTCTATTAGAATATAAACTACTTAAAGGCACATGTTTTCTGTTTTATTCTCTCATGTGTTCCAATATCCAAAACACTCTGCAGAAAAAGGAGTTTTTTATAATATGTAATGAAATAAATAAGACAAATATGTAACCATAACCAAAAATCATTTTCTAAATTGAAAGGATCACCCAGCACATAAAAATACCCTCTTATCAAGCATAAAATATTCAAAATATTGTGGATAAGGAAATAGTCTTAAAGCTTACACAGAAGGAAAGACATACAATTATAATCAAAGTTCATAAATAAGAATGATATAAGAATCTTTTGTAGCCAATTCTAAAGTAGAAGAAAATTGAGAAAAGCCTTAAATATTACTAGGGAAATGTCCAATCTAATATGTTATCCCAAGAAAGCCCTTCCATCAAGCATTCCTATTGAATAAGGATATTGCAAAGTATCTAAAGTCTCAAAAATTCACCTTTTTTTCATCTTTTCTTCCTTTCTTTGGGAGCTAGTGTAGAAAGTACTCCACTAAAAGAGTAAATCAAGAAAGAAGAACTAAGCAGTAAAAGATCCATAAGAGGTAAATGAATGGATATCTCAAGAGAATAGAGAGTGAAAATCCAAAGGTAGCAAATTTGAAATACAGTGTGGAAACAGTGTTGAAATCAGACCAGGTTGGGTATGGAGGTCTGGGGTTTTGATAGTCATTCAAGAGTACTTGAGGCAGTAGGCTACACATGTATAAGGAGCTGGAGCTAGTCTTCCTGAAGAAAATTAGGAGTCTGGAAAAGTTATACCATCATGAAAAAAAGAGCTAGTAAAGTTATATCTACAAGCCTGAGGAAGAGAGAAGAAGCATAACATTTCAAGACAATTGCATGAAAATAAATAATTAACTGAGGAGAAATTGAAACCTCGGACCTCAGATACATGTAGTAGTGGGGTGCTAATTCTTACAACTGATTGCGTGTAAATCTTCAAGATGAGGAATTACTATCAAACTGTTTCAGAGCCTTGAGTCTTTTCTTTGCAGAAACCAAGAAAGGATCAAAAATGGAACAGACTGTGACAAAAGGTGGTAACTGGAACAAAATGTAAAGTCAAAGGAGGTTCCTGAACATAGAATAGACATCAACCTGTAGAAAGACAGAGAAGTTGTGTTATAAATAAAGAACAGCTAAATATACAGGTGAGTTGATACTCAATAATGAAGTGATGGTTCTCTTCATGTGGAAGGGGAGGGAACCAGAAAACAGAAAGCAATCCTTCCTTTGTGACAGAAAAAAAGAGGCAGAGTATCAATGAAGATAAATAGCAAAGATATATTCATGCTATTGAAGTATATTTAACAACATTTAGTCACTCAGACACTATTATGAAAGGTTATTGGTACAAGAGTAATGTGCTTGCAAATTTATTTTATAAAGACTTCTTATAAGTATCTTTAAAAAGAGAGATTGAACTTCTAAAGTTAAAGTCAACTGTAAAAAAAGAAACTACCATATGCAAGATCAATTTATTTAGTAAGTGTTTATGAAGGACACTACTATATGCCAGATAGTCAATAAAATGATAACTGAATAAAGATAAAATGGTTGATAATTTGATTTCTATCTTTTTTCATAATCTAGTGCTAGCTTTTCTTGAATAACATTTAATTCTCTGAGGTGGGGGAATTGTGCACAGATTCATGAGAAAATATATTTAGTTTGAAGATAAGATCAAACCATTTTATTTTGGAAAAATATCAAACTATATTAATGGAGAATGGTAGCTCCCACTTCCTATAATGATACCACCTTAAGTTACATAATCTGAAATTGTAGAAATTATATTCAAATATGTTGACATTTACTTTTTGAAATGAGGTGAGAATCAGTTATTTTTCATGTTGTGTTATTTTTTCTTTGCAGACATGAGCCATGGTATAGACAACAATTTGTTAAGATGTCTGATACATTATATAATTATCTTGTCATCAATCTCCTTTTAGCAATTATTCTCCTACAAACATAGAGAAGCCTTTCTTATGTGGCTTTATAAAAGGATAACAGGATATTATTAAGAGAAAATACACCTTTCCTTTAGTCTTACAAGAGATATTTCACTTAAATTATACAGGATACTTGCTGAAGACAAAGATTGTTTCAAAAAATCATATTTCAGATAGAATGTATATAAAAATCATGATTAAATTTCACAGTATGATATTTTAATTCTAAACCCTTATTGGGTTTGAAGTCATTATTGTATTATAAAGAACCAAGATCTAAAAAAACAATAAGTCCACTTATCATTATGACAAAAATGAGATAAAAATTTTTAAAAATCTATAAAAAATAAAAAAGGAAGAATCAAATGAATTTATCAAAGTACTGCTTCTTGAGGATAATTATATATGTATATGTATAGTTATATATAATGTAATTCTATATGTTTTTCAAAGCTACATTTCAAAGACGTATCCTTAATATCAGAATGTAAACCAGACAGAACTTCATGTTAAACTCTAAAGACTTAGAAAAATCATATAATTTTTCAAAGCAGAATTTCAAAGAGAAGTATTGATTTGCACAATATTTATTAGCATTTTTGTACCATATATGAGACATTATGATAGGTACATGCTATGAGAATAGAGATGCGTGTAAAGCATTATCACTTTCCTCTATGCACAGACTAGGAACTAAAATAAATAAGATTACTGAATACTTATTATATACAATAGAGAGTAATAGATTAAAAATATGTAAAAAAATACTAAGGAAGGGGTAACACTACTTTCTGAGGGTGAGAATAAATCATTGTCAAGAGGAACAAAATTTAGTAATTTGGTCAGTGTATTAGTTATTATGGCTGCTATAACAAATTTCTATAAATTTAGTTGCTTAAAACAAAAGAAGTTTATTCTCTTATGGTTGTGGAGGCCACAAGTCAAGGCTCTTTCTGAAGGCTCTAAGAAAGAATCCTTTCTTGTCTCTTCCAACTTCTGCTGTTCCTTGGCTTGTGACTACAAAAATCCAATCTCTGCCTTTGTCCTCATATGGCCTTCTCTCCAGCTACCTTCTCCTCTTCTGTCTCTCATACGGACATTTCTATTTGATATAGGGTCCAACCAGGATAATCTCATCTCAATGTTCTTAACCTAAATACATGTGCAAAGACCCTGCAAAATCACATTCATAGTTTTGTGGGATGGAACATGAATTTTTGGTTGGGGCTAGTCAGACATTGGTGTAAGGGATCCTTGGGCAGAGGGAAATAACGTAAACTAATTTACAGAAAAAACAAAGTATCAGGCTTTGAAGTGAATGACTGATCAATGTAGAAAAATAATATAATGTATTAATATGTGGAAAATCAACCTGTACCAGATGAGAAAATATTGACTATAAGACCAGGAATGTTGTAAATTATCTGGTGGAAAATGAGAAAGTATTGAGATATATTTAGGAGAGGCATCACATGTGTTAAGTGTCATTTTTAAGAAAACTATTACGTATGAAGAGAAAAGGTTAATGAGAGGGGAAAATCAAGACTGACTATTCTAGCCATTGAGCCATAAGAAAGAAGGAAATCCTGCCATTTGCAAAAACATGGAAGGAGCTTAAAGGCATTATGCTGAGTGAGACAAATCAGATGGACAAATACTGCATGATCTTTCTTCTATGTGGAATCTAAAAAAACCAGACTCATGGAAACAGAGCAGAATTGTGGATATCAAGGGTGGGGGAGGGGGTGGTGGGGTGTTGGGGGAGGAATTGGATTAATGTTGAAGGAAGGATTCAAACCTGCAGTAAGAAGGTGAATAATTTCTACAGACCTAACGCACAACACAATGATTATAGTCAAAAATACTGTATTATATATTTCAAAGTTGCTAAGAGATAAATCTTCAATGTTCTCACCAGAAAAAATTAAATAATAATTTTATGACCTGATAGAGGAGCTAGGTAATCCTAGTTGGTAATCAATCATATTGCAACATATAAATGTATCAAATCAACATGCTGTACTCTTTAATCTTACTCAATGTTGTATGTCAATTATATCTCAAAAAAAAAAAAACCCACAGGAATTTAAACTAGTAGGAGGAATATTAAAGCAGACCATTTCTTGGCCATGATATTTCAGTCTATGGATGACTTTCATCCATGACAGTTGGGGGAGAGAAGGGGCAATCCTGCCTACGATGGCATGATTGTTGATGTGCTGAAGGATTATCAACACTTTCACTTTCTCAGGTCCTCATCTTCAACATCTCCCTAAATGCTCCAGGTAGCAGGTACTTCTGCTTTCTATAACACCATTGCACAGTAGAAATACAATAAGAGCTACAAATTTCATTTTAAATTTCCCAATAGCCACATAAAATGAAACAGAAGAAATGAATTTCAATAGTATTCTAAACCAATATACCTAAAATAGCATTTCAATATGCAATCAACATAAAAAATTATGATAAGATCTTGCTACAGGTTGAATATTTATTTGTGTCCTCCCAAAAGTTATATTTTGAAACTTATGTAATGGTATTTTGAGGTAGTATCTTTGAAAGGTGATTAGGTCATGAGGATAAAGAACTCATGAATAGGACTAGAGCCTTTATAAAAAGACTCCATAAGCCTCTCACCCCCGTTGCCATGTGAGGACCGGTCAAGAAGACAGTCTGTCTATGAACAGGATGCAGGTTCTCACCAGACACTTTATCAGTGCCTTATCTTGAACTTCCCAGGCTCCAGAATTGTGAGAAATAATTTTCTGAGATTTAGAAGCCACCCCAGCGTGTTGCATTCTCTTATAACAGCCCAACAGGCTAAGTCAGGTCTTTTACATTCTTTTGAAGGCTTTGAATTTGGTGTGTATTTCATATACCTCATACTTACATCTCAATTCAGATTAGCCACATATCAAGAGCAGAGTAAACATATGGGGTTAGCAGCTACCCTATCATCAGACCATCACAGCTCTGCCAAGTGTCCTCATCTATGTGTTTGTCTCCATAACATAACATGAAATCTGGCAGTCACACCTCACAGACTTAAAGGAAGGTATAGAGAAACAAATAATTTGTTTCCATGCATGCCAGTATTTCTCATATACCTCCTTGTTTTGCTCCTTCCCTTCTTTTTCTAAGCAGAAAATTATATTTTGGGAAATATAATAATAATAGAAATAGAAAATAAATAGAAAATATATATTGGGAACTGCTCTTCCTTATGTAAATGTTTGCACCCCTCCCTGGGATATTTTCCATATTACGCCATGCCCTCCCCACTAATGACAACTTGTTTGAGCATGTCTATTTAATGTTGCATTTTAACAGTAATTAAAATTTATTTTGTTCACATCGTGATCCTAAAATGCTGAAGATTCAGCACGAATCTTACATTCTCCAGATATTCCCAGAGGCAACTGTACTTCACAATTTGATGTGAATTGCAGGTGTTAGAAATAAAAGTGGTCCCAAAAGCAGAGCTGTTGGACACCACTGTTATATTGTGGACACCACTGTTATATTGTATTCTTCTTCTGGTTTGAAACACGATGCTTTAATGGAACTACTATATGCACTCTCTTGACAAATCTCCCTATAGGTGCATTTAATGGATGAAAAGGCTAAGGAAAAGAGGAAAGATTAATTAGCTTGTCAGAGGTCACATAATAATACAGTGACAGAGACAAAAGCTGAGATATATACCCAGGAACATGAATTTGCAGGAATTTACACAAAGTACTTGGGAATTTAATTTTCCTTGATGAGAACCATAACACAGTATAAAGAACAGTAACTTCTGGGTGTCAAACACTTTATACGAATTTAAACTGCTCAGTTATACTAGCACCATGTAAATGTTTTTGTATTAATTTTATTATTTGTTAATCTTTCTCACAGGAAAACTGATCTGTATCTTTATATTGAACTTTCTAAAGGCTGTTATTTGTTATGCAATCTAATGAAAATGTGTGTTTGTTCTTAGTTCTCCAAAAGGGGTTCCATTTCTACTTTTCACGAAAATATTCATATTTGAATTCTTATAAGAAGTTACATCAAAGAATTCATAAAACCTACCCATTAGTGACCAGTTACACACAGATCTTTTAGGCTGCATATTTGGAGCCAGAAAGAGAGCAGTTTTATCATGTCAATTTGATGATAGGACAGATGATGTATATTATAAGTAGGTATTGCATAAGAATGTAAATAATGTAAATATTAGTTGCCAAATTATACCAAAATCCCTAAAGTTGAAGCATGAAGGATACAAGAAAGTAAACTGAGCTAGTGATGATGGTGACACAGTATAGTATATAAAAATATAAATCATATCAGGACAGTCTTAGTTTATTGGTTTGTTTATTTATAAGCCAAGACAGTCTTAATAGTCACCTCACCTTGACTAAATTTTAGACAGATTTCTTCCTAACTATAGACTCCAACCACTGTTTTCTTAGAACATTGACTTTAGAAAACTTGCAGTTATAGGGGCACCTAGGTGGCTCAGTTGGTTAAGCAACCAGCTCTTGGTTTCAACTCAGGTCATGATCTCACAATTCATGAGATACAGACCTTCCTTTGGCTCTGCACTGGCAGCACAGAGACTGCTTGGGATTTTCTCTCTCCCTTTCTGCCCCTCTTCTGCCTGTACTCTGTCTCTGTCTTTCTCTCTCAAAATAAATAAATGAACGTTAAAATTTTTTTAAAAAGAGAACTTGCAATTATAAATTATTTCTCTGTACTTTTGAGATGTAAATAATTACATATATAATGTTTTGTAAGTAATACTATATATGTAGTTTTAAATATATATAGTTTTCTCACCAGCTAGACCCCAACACCTGACCTTTACCACCCACCTGCTTGTACTCACTGACATTTGTCCCACATTTTTCCTTAAACTCTTCTTTCCAGTTTATCACTTACCTCAGACAAATGGAAATCAAAAGCACTGCTCAAGTGATAGCAACTGCCCTGAGAAGACACCCTGCCAGCCCGTACCTCCCAGACCAGTTTGGGCAAAACCTTGAACTTGTACCTGCACAGAAGGACCATAGAATTACTCTAGAATGACCACAGCAACCTTTACCAGATTGTAATAGTAAAATCTCTGCTCAAGGAGGAGCACAGGCCTCATCTACATAACATACAATGTATATATGGGCACATTTCTTTCAGGTGCAGCCACAGCCTTATGCCCATCTCTACGTATGATGGCAAGGCTTCCCTATCTAAATATTCGTCCTAACCCTGAATAAAAGGAACCCATTCAGGTTCCAGGAGTCATGGCGTTGAAAGTTATTCCTTGTGATCTCCTTAGTTGACACAAATAAAGTTTCCTTTGTGCGACAACTCACCTGGAATGTCTGTGGCTCTCCAAGAAGGGAACTCACATTGGTCTGGTTACAGTTTTAGATATGTATCATGTTAGATATGTATATAGCTTTAGGCACATATATAATTTTAGTATTACTTAGTTTTAGGTATATGTATTTTAGGAATGCATTTAAAAGCAATAATCATAGATTTATGAATAAAGGATATTTAAAACACAATGTTGTTTAGAATAATAAAACATTTAGAGCAATGAAAAGTTTCAATAATAAGGAATCATAATATGGAATATTGTACAAACCTTAAATTCATGATTTGAAACAATACTGTTTTTAACATGCAAGCGCTTCTGTTGTATTTGTTGTTTAAAGACTATAGTACATATATCATTATGGGGAGGGTCAGAGAGAGAGGGAGACACAGAATCCGAAACAGGCTCCAGGCTCTGAGCTGGAAGTCAGCACAGAGCCCGACACGGGGCTCGAACCCACAAACCATGAGATCATGACCTGAGCCGAAGCTGGACGCTTAATTGACTGAGCGACCTAGTTTACTTCTTTAAAAAGACTATCACTTAACTTCTCTATGATTAGTAAATATGGTACAATCAAGAAATATCATGTATTTTCCTTAAATTAAAAAAAATTCAAACATCCTTGTGTGAATGTATGATATTTTATAAACTCAGGTCAAAATTACCTAAATATATGGTGGGAAGGAAAATTGATTTGTTCATGTTTCATTATTCACACAGCTGTCTTAATTACTAGCAAAGTTGAAACAGTGAAGACTTTTTTTCTGTCATACACTCTTCAGCTGTTTTTAACTTCTTTATCTTTTATGCTTTATGATCAGCTGAAATGAAAAGAAAGTAGTTCTAATTTAATACAAGAGTTAATTGTTCAGCACATTCTGCCAGTCTGGTCTTCGGTCTGCAAGTACTTTGCCTGAAGCAATACAATTGCAGTTACTCAAATACATACCATTTGGAGGATGTATATATTTTAAGACTCACTTGGCAGAGGCTGGCCACAGAGTTACCTTCTGTTACAAGTACGTAATGATCCCTTCATTGAGCTAAGTATTATTTTTAGCAAAGTTAGTCTTCCATGGCTTATAGCAAAGAAGATAGGAAAAAAATGACAAAAACACTACTTATATTTTGTGACATGTATTACTATAAGGCACTGTACTATATAGACTAGACCACCTGGAGAAAACAAGACAAAATTGAGAAAGGGTAAATTTTTTCCTTTGTATATATTGCAGGTGTATAATTTCTTAAGGGGGGTGAGGGAAGAAGATATTCTGACATTATATCTAGTATACATAAGGATTGCCAGGCCATCCTTTCAGAATTAAGTATCAAAGATCAGAGGACTCAGTGAGTAAAATAAAAATCAATTTGAAGGACTTCTGCATGGTTCAGTTGACTGGGTGTTAGACTCTTGATTTTGGCTCAAGTCATGATCCCCGGGTCATGGGATTGACCATGTCCAGCTCTGGGCTGAGCGTGGAGTTTGCTTCATATTCTCTCTCTCCATCTGCCCCCTCTCCCCACATGCTCTCTCTATCTCTCTCACATGATAAAAAAAAAATAAAAAATCAATTTGAGACATTTTCTTCTCATCTATCCAGGACAAACTAAATTTCTTTCATGTATTCAGATTAGCTCTAATTAATACTTCTGATTTTTATATTTTTCATATCTCAAAATTACTTTGGTGTGGTCTAGCAGTCCTGAAGACTTTTTAAATTTTTTTAATGCAAAATTTAACTTTAACAGAGAATATGTCCATGCTAGATAACTAATCTTTTCTTTTATACCTTATTTCCTAAAAGCTTTTCTTACAATTTTTCCTAGTCTTCAAGCAATCTTTATGAAAGATATTAAAAATAAAATGACATAATAATAGCATAAATATGCTTTCCTTTTAGGAAAAGAAAATATGTTTCAAATTTCATAAATGTTAACAGAATATAATTATGCTATCTATGCATCTTTCATAGGGATCTGTTTATTTAAATTTTTAAAAATAATAAAATGAGCTTTTTCATACAGCTTTGCTGCCAGACCACAAGTATCTTAAAAAACACCACTAAACCTAAACCAAAATGGGAAAGGAAAAGACTCATACCAACATTTTTGTCATGGATGTATAAATTCAGGCAAGTCTACTACTACTATTGATCATCTGATCTGTAAAAGAGATGGATCGACAAAGGAACTATAAAAAAAAATTGAGAAGGAGGCTACTGAGATAGGAAAAACCTCCTCTAAGCATGCCTGGGTCTTGGGTAAACTGAAAGCTGCAAGTGAACACGGTTATCACCATTGATATCTCCCTGTGGAAATTTGAGACCAGCAAGCATTATGTGACCATCACCGATGCCCAAGGACACAGAGACTTCATCGCAAACATGATTGCAAGCTCATCTCCTGCATTGTCCCGTCCTGATTGTTGCTGCTGGTGTTGGTGAATTTGAAGCATGTATCTCCAAGAATATGCAGATCCATGAGCATGCCCTTCTGGCTCACACACTGGGTGTGAAACTCCTAAATGTTGGTGTTAACAAAATGGGTTCCCTGAGCCACCCTACCCTATCCAGAAGAGATACTGGAGCAGAAGAGATATAAGGAAATTGTTAATGGAGTCAGCACATTCTTGCATTAAGAAAATTGGCTACAGGGGCGCCTGGGTGGCTTAGTCGGTTAGGCGTCCGACTTTCGCTTGGGTCATGATCTCACGGTTCGTGGGTTCGAGTCCCGCGTCGGGCTCTGTGCTGACTGCCAGCTCGGAGCCTGGAGCCTGTTTCAGTCTGTGACTCCCTCTCTCTCTGGCCCTCCCCTGCTCACGCTGTCTCTCTCTCCTAGAAATAAATAAAACATTAAAAAAAAAAAAACTATATGTATCTTTTTTAAAAAAAAAAAAGAAAGAAAATTGGCTACAATCCCAACATAGTAGCATTTGTACCTATTTCCAATTGGAATGGTGACATCATGCTGAAGCCAAGGGCTAACATGCCTTGGTTCAATGGTTGAAAAGTCACCCGTAAAGATGGCAAGGCCAGTGGAACCACACTGCTTAAACCTCTGGATTGCATTTTACCACTAACTCATCCAATGGACAAGCCCTTGTGTCTGCCCCTCAAGGTTGTTACCAAATTGGTGAAATTGGGACTGTCCCTATGGGCTCAATGGAGACTGGTGTTCTCAAGCCCAGCGTGGTGGTGCCCTTTGCTCCAGTCTATGTTACAACTGAAGTAAAAGCTGTTGAAATGCACCATGAAGCCTTCAGCGGGGCTCTTCCTGGTGACAGCCTGGGCTTCAGTGTCAAGAGCATATCTGTGGAAGATGTTTGTCATGGCAACGTGGCTGCTGACAGCGAAAATGGCCAACCAGCAGAAACAGCCGGCTTGACGCCTCAGGTGATTATCCTGAACCATCCCGACCGAATTAGTGCTGGATACACCCCTGTGCTGTATTGTCACACAGCCTACATTGCCCACAAGTTCGCTGAGCTGAAGAACGTTGATCGTCATTCTGGGGAAAAAAACCTGGAAGATGGCCCTAAGTCCTTGAAATCTGGTGATCCTGCCACTGTCGATATGGTTCCTGGCAACCTTGTGTGTGTTTTGAGAGTGTCTCTCCTCTGGGCTGTTTTTCTGTTTGTGATATGAGACAGATGGCTGCAGTGGGTGTCGACAAAGCCGTGGACCAGCAGGCAGCTGGAGCGGTCAAGGTCACCAGGTCTGCCCAGAAAGCTCAGAGGCCAAATGCATATTATTTCCAATACCTGCCACCCCCGTAGTCACAGCGGGGGAAGAGTGGTCTCAGGACTGTTTGTGTCCATTGGCTGTTTAAGTTTAATAGTAAAAGACTGGTTAACGATAACCACGCATCATAAAACCCCAGAAGGAAAAAAGAATGATTTATGTATGGTGTGTGTGTGCCAGTTTTAAGTTATTAATTTTTAAAATCAGTACTTTTTAATGGACAAGTTGACCAAAAATCATCTCACAAAATTTCGAGATCCATTAAAACAAATACTTATGAGAAAAAAGAAATAAAATGAGATTTTTTTTGTTAATAAATTAAACAACAGTTTAATAATTTATGCTAATTAGTATCTTCAGTTTGTTTTTCATACCTTTTCTGGAACAGTTAATGCTCTCAGGTTATCCCACATAGGTGAGCAGCAAATGAAGCTTTAATGACTTTTCCCTAACATAATTTTGTTATTAAATAGGCTGCCTATTCAGAAATCTGAAATACAATGTCACCATGGTTCAGAACTGGAAGCTCAGAGGAATTCCCAGGAAAGGTTTCTTTCACATGTGCTTCTCAAATAGAATTTCAGGAACCATGCCCAACTCAGTTCCTTCCTCCCTTTCAGGTTTACTGCAAGATTCAACTTTGTTTTGGAAACCAAAGGTGTAGGTGTTAGAAGCCAAGTCATATCAGAGTCAGGAGTCGGCCTTGCTGGGACTCCAGTCACAACATTTCTTCTGAGCTGTAAGGAGTTCATTCAATGTGAGTTTCAACTCAACATAAGTGAAGAATAGAATGTGTGATGTTGTTTGGCTAACATACAACACTTTCTCCAAGAAGGTTTGGGTCATCAAATTAAATTCATTAAAGCTATAAAGGTCCTGATTTCACCAAATGTGCTCAGAGAATCTGATGTGTATGTTCTAGGTACCAGTCTAGGTGATAAGAATGCAATGTGAACAGATAGTGTGGTCCTTATGTTCGCAAAGCTCAGGGGCTGTTGGGGACTATAGGCATCAAACAATAAGACAGCAGGATAAGCTGTTCATGGAAGAAAAATTCCCAGGCTACATTTTGAGCTGCCAGGAAAGGCTGCAAGTAAGCAGCCCATAAGCTGAGTGACCTTCATGATGAATGGAAAAAGTCAGCTGAATTATTGTCATGTGAGGGATACAGAGCAGCATGGCAGTATCCCAAGATATGAGAGGAAGTAAACTAGAGTAATTGTTTCCAGGTATGGTTAGGGAGGGAAGAAGACAAAGACTGGAAAGATAAGTAGGGCAAGATCATGAAGTTCCTCATAAACCATATGAAGAAAGAGTTTGCACTTTTTTGAAAATAATAGGAGCTAATGACAAGCAGGTTGATGATGGGCTAAGATTTACATTTTAGGAAGACCACTTTAATTAGAACAGGACCAGAGAGACCAAGAGAAGACTACTGAAGGAAAATAGGTAAGGAATGAAAGAGGTTCTGGTGTGGAGGCATGGCAAGGGAGGTGAGAGAAGAGAACAACAAACTTGAGAAATATTTACGTGGCATAATTAATACAATTTGGGGAACAATTAGCTTGGAATGAGACGGAATAAAGAAATTCATGTTCCATTTTCTATCATAAGTGATTGAGTGCTATATTTACTGACAAATCAAGGGAATGGCAGTACTGGGAGCAAGATTGATCAGAAACAATGGTGAGTTTACATTTGGAAGTTTCATTCTCAATAGCTTTGAAACATCAATGTGAAGATGTCTACTTCAGGACTGGATTTTCAGTTTAAAAAAACTTAGAGGGGCGCATGGGTGGCTCAGCTTGTTAAGTGTCCAAATTCGACTCAGGTCATGATCTCACAGTTTGTGGTTTCGAGCCCCACGTCGGGTTCTGTGCTGGCAGCTCAGAGCCAGGAGCCTGCTTCAGATCCTGTGTCTCCCTCTCTCTCTCTCTGCCCCTCCTCGGCTCATGCTCTGTCTCAAAAATAAATAAACTATAAAAAAATTTTTTAAATCTTAGAATAGCTTCTCAACCTTTTGGCTAAGATAAATGTAAAAAAAACAACAGAAATTACAGAGTTTATAACGTTTTGATTTTCATCCTGCACACCTCATGCTTTTTTTTTTTTTTTTTTGGCAAATGAATCTTATTGGGGGAGAAAATATTATTGTTATATGTTCCTGTATTTTTTATTCAGTGTGACACTCATATTTTATATCTCCTACCTTGTATCTCTTACCTAGTTTTACAAAAAAGTTCCTTACTCATATGCTTACAGCGAATATTGATATAGGAGGCACTAAAATACAACAGATTACTGGAGGTTCTTTTAAAAATATATTAATTATATCTTTCAAAAAGAAGTCCTACAATACTGTCTGTTGTTTATTTTTCAGATTAAAACATTTGTGTGCACATGGTTTCATTAAGACATATTCTTAAGGTCTCAAATAAGCTTTATTTTCTCTTATTTTAGAGGTTCTCAAAAGTTATAATCAGATTACAGTAAGCACCCTTATCTATGAGAAAATGTAAATCAACATAATAGAAATATAGAAATATACTATATAAATTTAAACTAACCTACACCACTTCTAGGTAGAAAATGCTAGTTACTCTTTTGTCACAGACGTACTTAGCTCCTGGTAATAATCTTTTATGTGTGGCTTTTGGAATTCAAAAGTGTTTCTAAAACATATGTAATATAATTTATTCCAAACATCTCTGAATTAGGCTTTATTATCCCTGTTTTATAGGTAAGATAAGTGAATGTCCATAAGGTTAAACAGTATGACTAGCATAACACGGGTCGATTGTGAATTGAGCTGGGTCTAAACTAAATATTTCACTCAAGTCCAGTGATTTTCTTCTCTCTCATAAAGTTTTACCTTTTACCAATGAATTCTATTTGCAAAGTGGCTAGCCCACATTAAAAATGTCACTTGTAGAAATAAAGTTACAAGTCCCCAAAGGTACTGAATTCAGAATAAATGTTGGCAAGATAGTTATTACATCAAACCAAATTTATGTAATCAAGGAAAGGTTTATTTGTTAATTTAACTTATTTTACATAATATATCATTTTTATCATATATGTACAGACACACGTCTTTATACTAAGACTCATTGCTGATTAACAATAAGCCTCTCTCTCACTCTCTCTCTCTCTCTCTCTCTCACACACACACACACACACACACGTTAGTATTCAATATATACCAGTATTCAATAGGAGGTAACAATAATAGCTTTCATTTATATAGAATTTATATGAAATTTACAGATTTAATAGCTTGCTTAAGTTTACCAATGATTAAATGGCAAAGCTAGAATTCAAACCCCATTCTTCTGGATCTGTATAGTTTATTTTGTTACTCCACAAATAATGCCATTATAATATTGGGAAAAAAATAAATGAAAAATCCTATTTGGATTCTGGTTGGAAAATTTTAGATATTTAATTTTGTTTCATAAAATGCTCCAATTAAAAAAAAAAGAAAGATTGCTGGCTTCACACTGTACTAAGAAAATCCTGTTAGTTCATACTCTAAGAACTAAACTTTCCTTTTACTGTTCTTTTAGAGGTTGCAAAATAAAAAGCAAAATGTCTTTTTACTTCATAAATATCAAAGTACAGAATAAATGCAACCATTTATATGCAACTCAACTGCATCAACTAACATATGGTCATTGTATTCTTTTGAATATTGCATTGGAAGATTGATCACCAACTGTCACCCACATGAACTGATTTGATGATCAAGATGGTCATATATAAAATGCTTGGTTACAGAATTTAGAAAGCTAAAGTGTTATAGCAATGAGTAAATCAGATTTTTCATAGATCACATAGATAAATATTCATTCTAGTAACCGATCTCATTTCATTCTAAGGACAATGCATCTTCTTATTTCTTTATCCTGTATTGTGATGCTTGTAGGCTCTCTCTCCCCCTCTTCCCTCCCTCTCTACCTATCCATTTACCTAAATCTATCTATGTTATTTAGAATATGGGTTAGAGCCAATAAAGAAAATTCACCTCATTTACATAATAAAGGGAATTTATTGGCTCATAAGCTGGAAAGTCTAGAGCAGAAGAAAACTGCTCTTGATCCTCAGGTTGATATCTTTAAGGCTGTCTATCCATTTGTTTGTAATTCTTTCAATTCTGCCTTCCTTTGCTATGTTGGCTTTAACCGTAGCCTGTTTTTACTCACGGTTGTCAGACGGCTGTCCATCTGTGCTCCATGCATACATTTATTTACTTATTCACATCTAAAAGAAGAGCACTGCATCAAGTTGATAATTATTTAAGAGAAGATATGGGCTTCCCTCCAGTTGAACTAAATTAGGTCCATCAAACCAATCACTAGGGCCAGAGACGCATCCTCTGTTAGTTTATCTTAGTTTTAAACCGATTGGCACACCTGAAACAATCACATTGACAAACAACAAGAACAACAGCTAAAATGGAATTACTAATATTAGCTTATGTCAATCAGGAGCATCCTGACTGGAGCTTAGAATGGAATCAAAACTCAACAGTTGTCTGAAACCTAGAAAATGTGACTTGGTTATCCAAAGTACAAAGTAGGTACTTGTTGTAAAGAGAAAGTATGGGATATGGATATGCATCAACAAAAGTCCATCATTTATTCACTTATTCACTCATTCATTCACTTGTGCATTTATTCATTTATTCTATTTATTTATATGCACCCATTCATCCATCCAATTCTATGTATCTATCAATTGTCTCTATTTACCACTCTATCTCGTCCTCTGTCTTTCTATATATGTAGCATGCTTTACATGTCTGTAGTATAAACAGAGAACAAAAGAGGAATATTTCAAAGATGCCAAGCAAATCTAAAGGCTCGAAATGATGCAAGCTATTGAGAACTATATTAGTGCTAAATCTCAATTCAAATGGAAAAATTAAAATTTAAATGAGCTTTACTTAAGCATGCTAGTAATTATTTATTTATTCATATATTTACTACTTATATATAATTTTGCTTGGTACATAAGAAATAAAATAAAACATTCCATTATGTTTAATAAGTTACTCCTGAAATACTAGAATGATATTTACATTGTAAGCTCTATTGAATTTTACCATTTCATGAGCTCTCATAGAAGTGTAGGAATAAAATTATAAGCATACACTGAGATATGAGTATTGATATTAGATATTCTTTTTTTTTTTTTTTAAACGTTTTATTTATTTCTAGGAGAGAGAGAGAGAGAGAGAGACAGTGTGAGCAGGGGAGGGTCAGAGAGAGAGGGAGTCACAGACTCTGAAACAGGCTCCAGGCTCTGAGCTGGCCGTCAGCACAGAGCCCGACGCGGGGCTCGAACCCACGAACCGCGAGATCATGACCTGAGCGAAAGTCGGACGCTTAACCGACTAAGCCACCCAGGCGCCCCATGATATTAGATATTCTTGATGGACAAGAAAAGCTATCAACATAGGATCACTAATGAAATATAAATGAGACACCAAGTCATTTTTCCAATCCTTATATTTTTTAAGTATTCTCCAAAATCTTAAAAAACAATAATGTCAATGATTTAAATTGTATGAAATTTTACATATATAGGATAAAAAGGAATATAGTGTTCTGCTCCAGAATTTAAGGAGGTTAAAGACTGAAGTAAAACCACTTAATTATTAATAAGTCTGAGGATTTGGTTAGTATGCTTAAGAAATAGAAAAAAAAAATTACCCAGTTGTTGACAGAAGAACCAAATAAAGAAGTGGATAGTTCAGTTGGAAGAGGGTCACATACATTTTGCTTTCACAATATATTAGATTAAAAAAAGGTTTAGTTTTGAAGGATGCACAGTTTGAAAGAGCGTGTTTTGCTTGTTATTTAAATGGAGAAGTGTGTGTGTGTGTGTGTGTGTGTGTGTGTGTGTTTCTAAATCAAAGAAAAAAAAAGATTACATTAACTTTAACGATAGAAAATAGAATGATGGGGGACAGGAAGCTGCACAGGAAGAATTGTTTCCTCAATTGACCTGGTGGAGAAGGAAGTTTTCAAGCAAAAAGATGTGTCTTTGAAACAGAAGAAAGAGAAAGCCTGGACATAATAAGCAATTTCAAGTTCAGAAAAGAGGAGGAAAAAAATGAAGAAATTCATTGGAATGGCCACAGAATTTCAGAAAGTAAGAGGCGGTATTTTCTGCTAATTGTCATATTTGAGATAGAAAGTTCCATGTAGTGAAATATTGGAAAGACTGTTTTGAGTAATATCATAAGGGATCAATTAACAATGAAACTGATAACCATCAGGTCCAAGTTAAGGGGAGGCATCATAGGACAGGAGATTGCTGACAAACTGAGGAAGCTGGAAATGATTCAAATAGCTTATGGAGGCCCTCACAGGCATAATCTCCTTATAAGGAGAACAAGAAAGGAGAGAAAGAGAAAAAAGAAAAGGAAAAATAACAGATAAAAGAATCTGTTAGTCCTCAAAGGGGTTGAGCCTCTTATAAATTACACAATGAGAACATCATAATTCCACCATTTAAATCAAATATATATTTTCAGACATTATATGTTCTGATATTCCAAAAAATTAATAAACTATTGATTTGTGCAAGGTTTTCTTTTTCATTAAATGGACTCAATGCTACAAGAATATTAACAACTATTTATACTCCTAACTCATTTTCCTTCCTTCCTTCCTTCCTTCCTTCCTTCCTTCCTTCCTTCCTTCCTTCCTTCCTTCCTTCCTTCTCTCTTTCCATGTACAAATATTTTGAGTGCCAAATATATGCCAGTTTTTGAAATACACAGTACAGATTTGTAATTATCTCCAAGCTAATAGTAAAGAAACAGAGACAGATGTTTTGATTACAGAGTCATCGGGTATGATAGTGGCAGTAGACAGTGTTATGGTAGAACATTAAATCTTAAAGGTTGATATGACAGAATATAATATTGTTTAAAAATCACCTTTGTCTCCTCAACTGGACCTTTCCCGAGACCCCTGCTTCACCCAATAACCTTGGCTATGTGATTTGTTGTTGCAATAAAATGTAGATGAAAGTGACAAGCAGAAGTTTTACAAGCCACTGCAATCACAACTTTTTCTTTTATTTTTCTGTCACGGGACCCAAAATGTCCTAGAGAAAAGCCATTCCTTTAGCTTAGATCCCAGAATGTAGAGCACAGGAAGCAAGAGCACAGCCTACGCACAATGGACATACCCATGGGGGGAAAAATACTGGTAAGCTACTAAGACCCAGCCATTAAGAAGGCATGGTTTATTTTGGAGCTGAAAGTTCAATGCAAATGTGTGCAAATAGTGAGAAATGGAAGGAAAGGTAAGGACAGGTGGGGAAGGGGGTTTACCGGGAGAGGGATTGGCAGGAACCTGATGAGCTTGTGTTTCAATTCAAAGAGGCTTTCATTCTAAAAGGTATAGTCATTGAAAGGGGTCACATATAACTGGGTTAGATTTTAAATGTGAAATGAGTAGCAGTGTTTTGGTAAATATATTGAAGGAGAAGTGAGACTGAAAACAGAAGCTAAGTAAAAGGCTTTGTAACAATTTTATTCTGTGAAGATTTTGCAGGTTGGGCCCCTTTGACCACCACTCCTCCCATGTATCTGCCCCCTAGCTCTTGACATGTCTTTGTTTATTTGCTGACCACTAATATTCTTCAGTCTTCTTAAGGTGGCTAGGGAAACTCAGTCCCGAAAGATGCAGTTATCACTGATTCTTAGAAGTTTTCTTCAGTAAATTAGAAGAATGACTCTGACTCTCCTCTACCAAAGCCAACTGATAAAGTACTTTCCTTATGGTTTTCCCCAGATCAGTTGCCTGAAGGAAAGTCTATGTGGTAAAGTCCAGAGGGATACAAGGAACATTGTATCAGCATCAACAATCAAGGGTGTAAAAAAAAAAAAAAAGGCCTGAGCTTTGAGAGGTCTCTCTTTGCTTCTGCAGCTGCCTTAGGTTCTTACTGCATTTGTCAGTTTTGCATTTCACTTTGAACATGAATTCTGCAGTCTGAGCAGGGACATCTACAAGCAGCTATGAGCATTACAGAAATTCACTTTTTGTTGTTGCCTGAGGGTGATCCAAGGGCTTGAAATCTGGAAACTGCTTATTGTCCTGCTACAGGACCTGGGCTTTTTAATCTCATTCTGGTTGTAACCTGCTTGCAGGCTGGGATCATGTTACCTTTCTGAGCAACTCGCCATGTTAAGTTGTTCTCTTCCAACATAAGAAGAGCAAGCAGAGCAAAAGATAATGAAATTAAGCCTATTTTGGTTCAACTTTCAAAGATCTGGAACAGAATTTCTTAAAATGTTTGTGGGTCTAGTTTATGTCCACTCTCATCAATCTATCATGGAAAAACACTTTAATAAAATTTAACAAAGTGAGCTGCTAGGAAAATAATAATGACTAAGATATACAAAATACAAGTCTAGATTTCTTTAGATTCAGTAAACATAAAATTACTTTGTGAAATTTCTATAATAGTTTCTAAATATTTAATTTTAATTACTGTTTTAATATTGCTATGGACTAAAAAAAAGTTTACAGACAAGAACTGCTTTAAAAACACCTTTTGATTAAATTAATAAAAGAATAATAAGAGAAACACATTATTTAACATATTTTACAACATAGAAAATTTACAGATTAAAATATCATAGAGGTAAGTTATAAAACTAACCATCTAAAGAGAGGTGTCCTAACAGCATTATTAATTCCCTCTTATTAAAATTAAGCTCCCTATACTGAAGTCCTTCCTGCCATACGGACATCTAAATTAAAATGAATCACTAGCCATATTTTATCAAAATAATGTTTTAAAAACAATATTTCAATTTAATTTTCTCAATTCCTGAAAGTATCATTATCATTCATACATATTTTGTTCATAATGAATACACACAGCAAAATGAAGAAACACCGAAATGGTTTAAAAATTCCAGTCTATTAAACAGACCCATAAAAGCAAACTCTCATTTTTTTTTTTTTTTTTAGAAAGGGAGAAAGAGTGTGAGGGAGGGAGAGGGGAAGAGGGAGAGACAGAGAGAGAGAGAGAGAGAGAGAGAGAGAGAGAGAATCCCAAGCAGGTTCCAGGCTCAGCTCAGAGCCCAACATAGGGCTAGAGGCGGGGCTTGATCCCACTGCCCTGGGATCATGACATGAGCTAAAAGCAAGAGTTGGTCGCTCAACTGAGTCACCCAGGCATCCTGCTTTTTTTTTTTTTTTTTTAATGTTTATTTATTTTTGAGAAAGAGGGAGAGAGAGAAACAGAGGAGTGGGGGATGTGGTACAGAGAGAGAAGGAGACACAGAATCTGAAGCAGGCTCCAGGATCTACACTGTCAGCACAGAGCCTGAGGCAGGCTCAAACTCAGGAACTGTGAGATCATGACCTGAGCCTAAGTTGGATGCTTAACCAACTAAGTCACCGAAGCGTCCCCCTCTTTTTTTTTTTTTTTTTCTTTTGGTAATGACAGTGCCTGAGTTCCTAGAGGCAAAGAACTGAATAGCTTACTGGGCTTATTAGACAAATAAAATTGTTGAGACTTAAGCTCCTCCCCAAATTCATATGTTGCTTCTATTTGGAATTGCTGTTGTGCTTGAAGTATGATTCAATTTAAATATTGAAAACTGTGTCGGGGCACCTGGGTGGCTTAGTCGGTTAGGCGTCCGACTTTCGCTTAGGTCATGATCTCGCGGTTTGTGGGGTCGAGCCCCGCGTCGGGCTCTGTGCTGACTGCCAGCTCGGAGCCTGGAGCCTGTTTCAGTCTGTGACTCCCTCTCTCTCTGACCCTCCCCTGCTCACGCTGTCTCTCTCTCTCTCTCTCTCTCTCCTAGAAATAAATAAAACATTAAAAAAAAAGAAGAAAAAAAAGAAAACTGTGTCACACTTTGCTCCTACTCTAAAATCTCTGAAAAGATCAGTAAGCCATGGTGATTAGCAACATTTCACTTGCTAGATTAAAGTGCATTGCGACTTTACCAGTTTTAAACATTAATGATAATAATTGAAATATTATGTTTATTTTTCTCCAAGATTCTGGCAACACCACTAAAAGCAGCAGTTAAGGCATTGGAGGATATATAATTCAATTTCTCTATTGAGAAACCTCACAGGAATGCTAATAATATGTTTCAACATGTTATATAGCCTGTGTAATAATTCCTCATGAAGTTTCATGAGTGCTGCATTTATAAATAACATCTGATAAATATGCTTTTAAGTTGCACATAGAGTTATGAAGCTGACTACTTGCAAAAAGACTAGAGGATGTTCATATATACTTCAATATTTCCACTTAGAAAAGATGCACTTTGTATGGTCATAGAACAAGAATGGGAAGGGAATAAGGATACTCAGTGGTCCTCGGTGTTGTGTTAGAGAGAGATAACCTGCCAACTTTTATCTAGTAATAAGCAATGTGGTGGGAGAGCATTTGATAGCTAGGGCTGCAGAAAGCTTTTTGCTTCTCTCCAGGAGCTACTACTGAGCAAGAGAGTGCTCAATTCTGTCAATTTTATCATAAGAAGATAAATTAAAAATAGATAAGAAAATAACAGCTACACAAATAAGAGCAAACCTGTGGAGTGAAAATTTGTTAACTGCCTAGGAGGAATTCAATAACGGGTAAGTTAGTCTTTTTGGAAAAAGGCTGTTTCACACTGGGCCCCCAGGGGCCGTTTGTTCATATGCCAGAGCACCTGCTATTAATTTCTTACATCCCATTTCAGGAAGAAAAAATCCTCTCTATATCTTCCTCATCTCTTACATCATGTTCTGGTCAGGGTGTCTAAAAATAAACCAAGACAGAAAGTTAAGACACAGGGGTTTTTTAACAAAAATTCTGCATTAGGAACCCCTCAATTTTTTATTTGAAAGGGCTCAAAAGTAAGTTCAGGAAAATAAAACTTATTAATTTGATCAAGTAGTAAAACTAGGAGGTGGTTAAGCTGCAACACAAATTTCATTCTGTTTGACTTCAAAGCTCATTCACGGAACCAATGCTCTATAACCATTTAGGAAAATCTTCTCAAAAAGCATCTTCACACATGCTTCTTTAATTAAGCTATTTGCTAATAGCTAGTTACAACCATAAACAGAATTTTGTTCAGCCCTTCAATTTATTGGCTAAATATGCCATTTTCTTTACTCATCTTTTGAAGAATTGTTACCTTGGAAAATGGGTTTGACACTGTATCTCAAACATTCGACAACATCCTTAACATTGGATAACATTTTCTTCATGCAAAAACATATCCACTGTGAAATACTTCCTCAAATGTTCATTTCTAACTCTGCTTGTTAGAGGGAAAGTTTTTGACCAGTGCATTTGTTTCCTATATGGAGACAAATCAGAATTAATAGTGGGAAAGCAGATGGCTGAAGGAATCCCCCCATGAGAGGATCTCCCATTTTGCAGGACACACACATTGTTGTAAAGGAATAAAATATGAGGGACAAACTCATGGCACTGTGAAGTGAAAGCCAGGAAAGCACAGGCCAAGGAAACAATCTTTATGTTCCCTAAAAAGCATTTCTCCCCAGAGATTGATTTTACTCCTGAGTCAATCCTTCCTATCATTACTTATGCCATTTGCTATTACCATTACTCAACTTCGACAAAAATTGAAAGGAAATGGAAGACTTTTTTTTTTTCAATCAAATTTATTAGGACAAGTCTCTTTATTATCAGAAAATTGGTACAAACTACTTTGCTATAAAGCATTTCCCTAACGAGCGGCTAAGGTTCAGCATGTATAAAAGTTGGATCTGCTTTACTGTTTTCAAAAAGCAATTTCATACCTTTTGTTCATAAGCAACTTTTGTTGCATATTTTGCCCACTCACGATCTGAGTTGTGACAATTTGCTTCTGAAAACTAAGAATGTATTTTTTTTTAATTTTGAAAACATCATGGCTTTGCAATTTAACTTGGCTGGGAAATTGCAATTGTCAATTTTACTGTGATTTCTGCTTCTTAGAAAAGCCTAAAAGAAATATATGCTGTTGGTATTTAATGCCCTCAAAATGTACAGCAACTTTACTATCGATTCCTTCTGATTCGGGGTTAAATAGACCCTTTAACAATTCTATCTTGACCTAGAATTCAAACAAAAGACACAATGCTGCAGAGGAGCAAGAACCAAATATCGTATTATGAAATGTGTTTTTCTAACATACTTTGGGAAGTTCCTTCCCCTAGAAAGAGGAGGTGGTGCTGGTGGTGGCTGAGAAAAAGCAGAATGTTGTAGTCACAAGAAAGTAGTACAAGAATTTAGAATTCATCCCCTAATCCTTGGCTTGGTCACAGATATATGACTTCAGGGCAAACCAGTTAACCTCCCATTAATTTTCCTCATGATAATATATTAAAATGGTTATCTGAGGGGCGCCTGGGTGGCTTAGTCGGTTAAGCGTCCGACTTTCGCTTAGGTCATGATATCGCGGTTCGTGGGTTGGAGACCCGCGTCGGGCTCTGTGCTGACTGCCAGCTCAGAGCCTGGAGCCTGTTTCAGTCTGTGACTCCCTCTCCCTCTGACCCTCCCCTGCTCACGCTGTCTTTCTCTCTCTCTCCTAGAAATAAATAAAAATCTTTAAAAAAAAAATTATATCCTCTGCTATCTACCATACATGTAAAAATACAAGAATACA
>NW_024080658.1:6141099-6224935 GCF_003009895.1 Hyaena hyaena | reverse complement strand
AAAAAAAAAAAAAAAAAAAAGAAATAAATAAAACATTAAAAAAAAATAAAATAAAATGGTTATCTGAATTTATAGGGCCTTCATCCTTTTTACCCATTTTCCTACTTTCTTCAGCATCCTATGCATTTATCTGTTTGATTATATATATATATATATATATATATATATTTCAAGGCATCAAGGGACCCTGGGCTTTCTTCACTAGCCTACAGGATATGGAAATCTTCTTTTAGTGATAAAAATTAATCTTGTCTATCTCCCCTGGTCATAAATGGAGTTATATTAAGCTTTATAAAATGCATAAAAGTAAATAAAATATTAATTATATTTGTAGCTAATGCCCATGACTGTCTATAGACAGCTTTTTGATCTATGAAAGTTGACATTAAATAATATATAAATTCTTTATAAAACATAGATCACCTAGGAATAAATATTCTCTCTTCTGGTTTAGAGAAAATGACAATTTTCTATGTCAATAAGAAATACAGGTCTGTCTCATGCCTTGAGAAACTGGAATTTCAAATTGAAATTTTCTTGTTAATGTCTATGCATGATTTTCTTTTCATTACAGAATGTAGTTGTGTTAGGTTATTATGAAATATGAGAAATTACAAACCTGTGTTTTGGGACTTGGCAGTTAATTGTCAGAGATATATTCTCCACAGTGGCACAAAGATTACCAGGAAAATCTACCAAGTCCCTCCCACTCTCCTTTAGCCGTCTCTTTACGAGACACCCACAGTTATCCATCCATGATTCTCTTAATCGTGTGAGGAAAGATGCACTAGAAGTCCAAGTAGACAACAGGTCTTCTCCGGCCCAGCCTCTGCCTCTCCATGCTTCTTGGATGTATCTATATGTCTGCAGCATCCCTGTAGTTATGGGTCTTCAATCACTTCTACTGTATTTTGAGAACACCAGTATGCACTGTCTCTTGCCTATTACTATGTCTCTTACCTCCTTTCCTGCAGCCACACATGCAGAAGCCTTCATTCCTGATTGCTTTAGAGGGTCAGTCCCTGTTTCCACTCATTTCCTTTGAGTTTATTAATCTAAAGGGACTGCTTACTTATTTTGTGATGTTCTTAGTCCCCCTGCCCTCCATTTACTCTGGGGGCAGAGTAGTCAAAAGTTAGAGCTGTGACTCCCAAGCCTGTTTTTTGTAATTTGAACAACCTAAATATCACATACAGTTGAGTTAGCTTCTGTTCTCCCTTTCCAATACACAATTACTCATTTTCTGAAAGGCAGGTAGAAGATTCCCTTCAGACTTGGCTTTTCTTTTCCTTCCTTCTTTGCTGGAGGCGAGCTTGGGCCAGGTCCAGGGGACCCTGAAGGATGGACGGTGTCGGCGAGGGAGGGGTGAGAGAGCCACAAGAATCTTTCTGGTCACCAGGCAGGCATCTCTGCTCTGACTGGGGCTCAACTTTATTTTATAATTAAGTGTTTGGGGGATGGCATGGAAGTGGCATTTGCCTTAGACAATGATTTCTGATGACAAATTTCTTTGATATGTAAGAATTTTCCAGAACATAGATTTGTAAAAGACTTCTGCATAACCTTTATCAATAGTGATTGAGGTAGGTGATTTAGATACTTATCTTATGGGGAAGGAAGGTATCTTTAGCATACAAGACGATGTTTTTATCATAAAAAGGGTGAAGTTAGTTCTTTGTGAGCAGGGGTCAATAGCTTGTTTGTTTAAGGAGAAGTATTAAGAAAAACAGGTCTTTCAGGAAACACAATGTTTGCTCCCATAATCACAAAAGAAGAAGTTCCTACAATAGGCTCCTTTACAGGGTGCAATCAGCATATTCAAGGCCAGAAGAAGTCACTCCAAATACTGATCACAAGATGCCTTGGGGGTTAGTGCTCCAAGCAGAAACAATTGGGTGGGGGGGGTGGATATCTATCCTTAACTCTAAATTAGGCTCTTTGTCTCAGGGCCAGGCTCAATTGTAACTCTTGTGTTCTTAACCTCCTTTATTATGTAAGTCTTTGATCTGCAAGGCCCATAGAAAGAGCCTTTTGACAATCGTCCACAGTGCTTTCATCTGAAATCTCTTTTGAAAAGGCAGGAATAGGGGCCCCTGGGTGGCTCAGTAGGTTAAGTGGCCGACCTTGGCTCAGGTCATGATCTCACGGTTTGTAGGTTCGAGCCCCACATCGGGTTCTGTGCTGACAGCTCAGAGCCTGGAGCCTGCTTCAGATTTTTGTGTCTCCCTCTCTCTCTGACCCTCCCCTGCTCATACTGTCTCTCTCTCTCTCTCTCTCAGAAATAAATAAAATATATATATAAAAAAAAGGCAGGAATATGCTTTTCCTTATGAGGAATCTGTGTGGGGAATATCAGTCTGATTTGGAATATTGTGAGGCCTGGTCAATACCCGCAGCCTCATTTCCAACATGAGCCACTGGTAGCAGAAGGAGATAGTTTTCATTTCTCGTGGCAGGAGCTGTGCAAACACTACTACTTCCTCGCTGTGACTGTCATCCAGCGAGGCCAGTGCAGCTCCCAGCGCTTCCTTCCTGCCTGCTTGCCTGCCTGCCTTCCTGCCTTTCTTACTTTTTTTTTTTTTTGCAGGTGATACTAGTTATGCAGCTCAAACTATAGAGTATCTAGGATCATATGTTGATGTTATACTTTACTCTTCAGCTACTGAGTCCGTCTATGAGTCACCACGAGCACATAAGTAATAGGAGGGCCAGGGAGAGATTAATGGGACAAAACAAGTAAACTACTGTTGGTATTTTGTTTAAATATAAACGTATATTATTTATCCACATTTTAGATTTATTGATGAATCCATGTTGGTCTATGTAACATTTAATAAATTAACAGAATTACAGTTTTCTTTTTCTTTTTTTTTTTAATGTTTTATTTATTTCTAGGAGAGAGAGAGAGAGACAGCGTGAGCAGGGGAGGGTCAGAGAGAGAGGGAGTCACAGACTGAAACAGGCTTCAGGCTCCGAGCTGGCAGTCAGCACAGAGCCCGACGCGGGGCCCGAACCCACGAACCGCGAGATCATGACCTAAGCGAAAGTCGGACGCTTAACCTACTAAGCCACCCAGGCACCCCCAGAATTACAGTTTTTCAAAGGTCTCCATTTTTTATGAGAGTCTTGGATTGAAATCTCAGTTTTGATGTCAACTTGTTGCCTGAGCTTAGGTAAGTAGCTTTATCTATCACATAAGATTTTAGGTTTCCTATTCCTGTGGTTTAAAATTTCTGTGACACTGTGTTCAGTTTGTGTAGGCAAAGAAGAAATGCTCCCATCCCACATTAGTATACAGATGGGGGTGTAGAATCTGCTTTAATATATATTTTGGCACAATGTTTGTGATAGTATAAAGATTTAAAATAAGGTTCCTGCCATAATGTTGTCTGAAGATGTTGCTATATGTTGTGTTTTTATCTAACATCTAAGGAAGGGGGAAACTCTAACTGACTTACCAAAGTACTCTGTGCAACTCAATTATATTTATATGCAATCACAAATTCTAGCATTCAATAAGATGGTGCATATTACAGTGTCAATGGTTCTTAGAGACTTACATACATTTCTTGTTCTAATAAAATTTTGGTTGATATTTTAGGGAGTAATTCCATGCCCCTAGAATTCCAATAAAATTTTGGTTTCCTCTTATTGATACTCAGTTTATTTCTAAGATGTAGAGTTTTAACATTATCTGCATAATTATGAAATAATTTATACAATAATTTGTTGTAATATCACAGCCAAGACCACACTCATTAATTTGTGATTACTTAAAACACATTAACACTGGTGCAAAGATGTTCCCAACTTGCATAATTCCTAGAGAATTTATTTTTAAATTTTCACAAACTGTTTTGGACATTATGGGTACCCAAAGTAAGCAAGATTATTATAATGTTTTGTTTACAGAAGCTCTGTTTTAGAAAGATGGGAGGATTTTGGTGATGTTTGGCTTGCTCTTTGTTCTCTTTTTTGCCTATTGTGCATATTTTAAATAGGAAAGTAAGATACACAGCTTAACAAGAAGCTGCTGACTCCAAGGTGACCCCGTGCTTTGCTACCACATCTACCACATCTGTGGGTAGCCAGCTGCTGTGATCCTAGACTGCATTCATTCTTTGCAATGCACTACACTGTGTCACGTTTTCCTACCTCCCCCATGGTTCTTCTTTCTATATTCCATTCCTTTTACATCAAAGTCAACTAGAAAACTACAATCTTGAAGGTTAATCTTAAATCTAATTTTCTGAGTCAAATACTGAAAACCCTCTAAGTAGCTTGGAATATTACAATAAAATATGGGATTCTAAAGAATTAGATTCTAGTTCTACAGAAATATCTGTAGGTGATATAGGAGATTAGCAGATTATGCTGTAAAAAGAAAATTATGTCTTGGAGATGATGCTGCCCAACCATGGTCAACCTCACAGTGTTTTTCCACACCATGGTGGACGCCGAGCCCTTGGGCTGTATCTCCTTCGATCTGTTTGCAGACAAAGTTCCAAAGACAACAGAAAACTTTCATCTCTGAGTACTGGGGAGAAAAGATTTGGTTATAAAGGTTCCTGCTTTCACAAGATTATTCTGAGGTTTATGTGCTAGAGTGGTGACTTTACTTGCCATAATGGCACTGGCACCAAGTCTATCTATGGGAAGAATTTATGATGAGGATTTCATCCTACAGCATATGGGTCCTGGCATCTTGTCCACAGCAAATGGTGGACCCAGCACAAACAGTTCCCAGTTTTTCATCTGCACTGCCAAGACCGAGTGGTTGGATGGCAAACATGTGGTCTTTGGCAAGGTGAAAGAGGGCAGGAATATTGTGGAAGCCAAGGGGCACTTTGGATCCAAGAATGGCAAGACCGGCAAGAAGATCACTATTGCTGACGGTGGATAAATCGGAAAAAATTGACTTGTGTTTTATCTCAACTACCAGGCCATTCTTTCTGTAGCTCAGGAAAGCACCCATCTACCCCCATCTTCTGGAAATATCCTATAATCTTAGTGCTCTCCTTGCAGTTGTATGGGTTCCATATTTTCCTTACTCCCCTCCAAATCTAGCTGGATAGCAGAGTTAAGTTTCCGATGATGAAATAGAAATTGAACAAAAAAAAAAAAAAGAAAGAAAATTACGCTAATCTTTATGTAAAAAAAAAAAAATAAATGTACATGTCTACCTTTCTATATATAGGATACTAATGGCAGCATTAACAATACTTGGATGTAGGTAAGATGGAAACATTCCTTTTCATATACTTTTTTACTTGAATATTTTACTATATTCATATATTACTTTTCAATTAATAATGATTTTAAAATATCCTTAACACACTTGTTTTTATTCCACTCAAGTAAAATTAATCATGACTTGCTTGTATCCTAAATTATCAGTCTTCAAATCCTTTGTGTCTAGTACTCTAATAAGAATTTTAAGAAACTTTATACCACCACTTAAAAATATATATATATTTTTAAAGGAACATCCAAATTTTCTCATTGAGAATGGAAATAGCTGCTAGGATTTGTGAATTGCAAGATTCTCTTTCCATCTTTGGCTTTAGATAGTTTGATTACAATGCATCTAGATGTGAATTTCTTTGAATTTCCCCTCTTGGAGTTTTTTAAGCTTCATGCATGTGCAGATTAAGATTTTTAAACAAATCAGGCAGGTTTTGGCTCTTATATCTTCAAATATTCCTCCTGTTACTCTGTCCCCTCCCCTTTCTTATTCTTCCCGTGTTGCTCCTCTTTCTTCTTCTTTTTTCTTCTTCCAGAAGTCTCTTGATATATACATTTTTATGCTTGATGGTGTCCTACAGGTCTAAAAAGCTCCATTTATATATCTTTTTTTTTCTTCTTTTAGATCCTCAAATGAGACCATTTCAATTGCCCTGTGTTCAAGTTTTAATGCTTCCTTATTTATTTTTGAGAGAGAGAGAGAGCACAAGCAGAGAGGGACAGAGTGGGGTGGGGAGACATCGAATCTAAAGCAGCTCCAGGCTCTGAGCCATCAGTGCAGAGCCCAGTGCAAGACTCCAACCTGCAAACTGTGAGATCATGGCTTGAGCCGAAGTCAGATGCTTAACTGTCTGAGCCACCCAGACACCCCTCAAGGTTAAATTATATATCTTGGCAGCAGCTCTGGAAATCAGAGTCCATCCCACCTGCCAGGATTTGTTGTTGCTGCTGTTTCCTGTTGTTACTGCCACTATTTGCTTGTGACTTTCCTGAACTAATTCTGTAAAGTCTAAATTGCCTGTCATATGTGGCCACTAAATTGTCTGCTTGCTTGATTATCTTGGTCATCTAATAATTTTACTGAAATATTCTTTTATTCTTTGAACTCTTAAGTCTCCCAACTTTGCTGAAGGGGACTGAGTGTGTGTGTGTGTGTTTAAACTTTTAACATTCTGGTAGGAAGTCTACAGTTGCCTTAGGCAACTTACACAGAGCCTCAAGATCAGCTAGAGGTAAGAGCTTTAGGTCTTTTCAGATCTTTCCTGGATGTGTGTGTGACCTCCTAGGTTTCCAGATTTATATAAGAGCTTTCAAAGCTCTCCAAGACCATTCAGTTCCTCCATTTTTCAGGCTTTTGTTAACTCCAGTTGATGATACCACCTAAGGCAGCTATGATCTTAAACAATTGCTGCTGATTATTTTTTATAAATGCTCTGTAGGGAGGGCTGTTCATGCAGAGTAAGCTCTCAGTCAGACTGAATAGAAACAAACCCTGAAAATTGAACTTTTCTGGGGAATTTTCAGATACACCAAATAGTGCTAATTTTCTGGGATGATGCTTTTGGTGAACTCCAAGTATGTCTGCCCTGCCTCCCCCAGTGCCTACCAGGCTCCTGGTTTTCCTAGTTTCTGCAGTTGTGAGAATGTTGGCTTTCAAGACTACCACAGAGCTGTGGGGGGAGAGGAAATGATCAGGGCAACCTAAGAAACAAGACTTGCTTTTACAGAGATTCTGCTTTTTTTTTTTTTGAAATAAATAGTCATTGGATTTTTTCAAGCTTTCAGTGAATTTTAAGATCTCACAAACAGTTGAATTTGCTCCTATATGCAAGTATTATATTTTTATAAGGGGCAGATTTTGAGAAATCCTTATTTCCCTATTCTAGAAGCTGCTTCTCTAAATACTTTATAATTCATTTGAAAGTGTGCTTACATTGGAAATGGTATATAATGATCTCCAGCAATGTGGCTGATGTAATACTTGTACCTTAGATTGACTTTCTTGCTCATATCCATTCTGTTTGTGCTTTTTCTTCAATTATGTTCATCATTTCTTTGAAGGAATGGGTCAGGCCTTATTTATTTTTTTGCCACAATACAGAGCATATAATTGTCCTGCTGGTGTTGAATGAATGACTAAAGAAATACATGAAAAGTTCACATTCCCTTTATTCTTGTCATTCTGTATTTATAAACCCACCTAAAAGTCTTCTCCAACATCATGTTGCATAATCTCTATTCAAGCTACACTGGCTTTCTTTTGTCTTAAATGTATCTCTCATCTCAAGATCTCCACAAATATTCTTCTTTTTCTCCTTCCTTAAACATTTTTGCCTTGATTAAAATCTATTCATAATTCGATTTATAACTCAATTCCATTTCTTCAGAAACACTTATACTGACTCACTCCAGTGAGTCCCCTTGCTATGTGCTACAAATAGGGTTTGGGAGGACAAAAAATAATTAACAAAATTTTAGTTTCTAAAGCATTTATGTTAAGTATATAAGTATAGATAGATAGATAGATATAGGTATATCTGTGTGTGTGTGTGTATATATGCACACACACACATATATATATCATCTAATGTGCTAATTTTAAAGTTTAATATTCACTTCATATCCTATATCCTTCAGTTACATGGATAATAGCCATATACTATTGTTTCTTGTTTAGCATTTAATGTACATTAACATTTTATAAATAGTAATGTCTCATTACAATTTCCACTAGGTTGTCATTTACCCATTAATTTGTACCACTGAGAAAAGAGAATTTATGTGCCAAGGTTATAAGATGCTAAAAGGCGGCATTTAATTATCCTATATTTGAATATGGAAGTTGAGAAGGAGCATGATATGGGACTAATGGACCAGCAAAAATGCAAAGTACCATTCAGCACTAAAGTAATTGGGCAGAACAGTGGAAAAGACTATGATAAAAGATTAGTTCACTATTTTTAAAATTAAAGGGCAAGATAAGGTGGTCGCTATCATAGGGTTATTAAGGTAAAACAAGCTAATCAGCACATTTCAAATGTAAAGTTGTCAGCTAATCATCCAATGATTACCAATTTCTGAAGAGTACAAAAGAAAGCAATTTATTCTCACTTTATCAATCAAATCATGCAATCAAATGTTTTACTGAGGGAAAAAACCTTCTTAATTTATTTTTATCTTTCCTTAATATAATTTAACTATCATGCATTGGTAGGCAAACTATAAGAAGATGGTAATTTTTATTTCATCTGCATAAGCATCAGGAAAAAAAATGACTTTCTTATCAAAATAATGTTAAATGTCAAAGTCTTTCAAGCTTGACTACACTAACATAGTGATTGTTAATGTGAACCACAGGCCCAATTATATCCTCAAATCTCTCTTACAAAAAAGCTTTACTAGTATAAATCTTATAAGTATGTTATATCATAAACACCTTACTAACAAAAAGTCAGCATGCAAAGTGCTCGGTCTAGAAATAGAGGGAAAACATAACAGAGAGAAACTAATTTTTTTAAAAAAAATCACAAAAACAAATATTGTTAAGAAGAAATATCCTAAGAGGCAAATAAAGAAAAAGCTCACAGAAGGAAAAGAATAGATGATTATACTTGGGGACCCATATTTCTTCAGTTTGCCTAAGAGAAGGAAAAAAAATAGAATGTTTAATGAACACTGATGAGCATCTATGTGAAATAGTTGTGGATAAAATTGATAAATACCAGCTAGATGGATAGATAGATAATGGATAGATAACAGATGCATAGATAGATAAATGGAATCTTGCTTCTGGACATGATTGAGTAGAAGTCCCCTGTAAGAAAACCAAAAACAAACAAACAAAGAAGCAAATAAGGGGGCACCTAGGTTGTTCACTCTGTTAAGCTTTTGACTCTTGATTTTGGCTCAGGTCGTGATCTGGCAGTTCATGAGATGGAGCCTGCATCAAACTCTGCACTAACAGTAAGGAGGATGCTTGGGATTCTGGGATTCTCTCTCTCCCACTCCCTGCCTCTCTCTATCTCTGTCTCTCTCAAAATAAAAAATAAATAAATAAAAACTTTAAAAAATTATAAAATAAAAAATTTTCAAAAAGGAAGCAGAGATGAATCATTCAATTGCTCTAGTTTTCTCTCTGGATTCAGTTTCCAGGATGTCTAAGCAGGAAGGGGACAACCAAACAAGGCATAATCGTTTTAATAATTCAAATAACTAAGGAAGGTGAAAATTGCATGGCAGGGTATTGAGAAGAAATATGCAATAAAAGAAAAGTCTCAGAGTCCTTTTAAGTCTTTGCTGAAGACACAGAAGTATATGCATCGGGTAAAACTCCACCAGTCTGAGTATATGATCAGAGTGATCAGAGAACTAGGAACTGAATGATTTCCAGAGCAATCATAGTTCTGGGAACTGTCTGAATTTCTGTCAACCAGAGAGCAGTTTTCAAAGAGCATGCAGGGCACTTAACAGACACCATAAAAAGGCCTTATGTTAGTGTGTGGCTAACTCCTCCTACAGTAAAGGTTTCTCTACACATAGCATCATTTAGTTTAAAAAACCAGTCTCCAAAGGATAAAATTAAGCCGAAGTAGCTTAACTGCCTGCCAGAACCAGCTCCAGTTCTCTTTCAAGAAATATAACAAAATCCAGACACACACACACAAAAAACAATATTCAAAATAACCAAGATTAAAGAAGCAAGAAAGGGTAATGAATGCCCAGGAGAAAAATTAGTCAATACACACACACACACCAGAAATAATAGCTAGAGATTAAAATAACTCTTACAATAAACAATGTACTACTACTTAAAGAATAATATGGACATAATATGCAGAGAAGTGGAAATATAAAATGAACCCTAAAATAACTTCTAGAGATGAAAAATACAGTGTCTAAAATGTAAACCTGACTGGATGAGATTTTAGGAGTTCAATCACTGTAGGATAATAATCAATGAGCACATTGGTAGAAACTAACTGAAAAGAAACACAGAAACACACTGAACAAAAATTGAGTCACAATGACTTAAAAACAGTATCTAATGCTCTAACATATATGTATCTAGGCCAGAAAGCAGTAGGTGATGAGTGAGTGAAGACAAAAACACTCCTGGGGATTAAAAAAAAAAAAAAAAAAAAAAAGGCAGCTGATCCACTATGGAAAAAAGTATGCAATTCCTTAAAAAATTAAAAACAGAACTGCATGATGATTAAGTTTTCCACTTATGGCTATATATCCAAAGGAAAGAGAGCAGGATCTTGAAGAGATATCTGCACTCCCATGTTAATTTCAGCATTATTCACAATAGCTAAGATATGGAAACAACTTAAATGTCCATCGACAGATAAATAGGGTAAAGAAAACATTATGTGTACAGACAATAGAATGTATTCAGCCTTAAAAATAAGAAAATTGTGTGTGACAATGTGGATGAATGTGGAGCACATTATGCAAAGTGAAATAAGCTGGATGCAGAAAGACGAACACTGCATGATCTCACAGAAAGTGTAATGATGGTTACTGTGGGCTGGGAGGCAGCGGAAATGAGGATATGTGGGTCAATGGAAACAAAATTGCAGTTATGCGATTTAAGTTCCAGAGATCTAATATGCAACAATGTGATCTTAGTTAACACTGCTTTAATTGTAGATCTGAAATTTGCTAAGAGGGTGGATCTTAAGTGTTCCCATAACATACAGAAAGCAAAGAAAAGAGAAGGGAAGGGAAAGGAAGATGGTAACTACCTGAGGTGAGATAAGTTAATTAACTTGATTGTGGTAACTATTTCACAAAGTAAATCTTCATCAGATCACCAAATTGTATAACTTAAATATATACAGTTTTTAAGGCTTTATTTTTTTTAGCAGTTTTAGGTTCACAGCAAAATTTAGGGAAAGGTACCAAGAGTTCTCATATACTCGCTGCACCCACAGAGGCATTATCAAGATTTCTCGCTGGAGTGGTAGGTACCTTTGTTAAAATTGAGGAATCTACACTGACATATTATAATCATCCAAAGACCATATTTTGCATTACAATTCACTCTTGCTATTGTACATTAATGGGCTTGGACAAATGTACGGTGCCTTGTGACTATCAACAGAGTATCAAATACAATGTTTTCACTGCTTCCCAAGCCCTTTGTGCTCTGCCTATTCATCCCTACTCCAATCCCAAGGAACCAATGGTGTTTTTTGCCGTTGTTGAGTACAGTTGACACACAATGTTACATCATTTTCATGTGTACAACATAGTGATTAGACAAGTTGTTATACATTATGCTGTATTCACCACAAGTATAGGTACCTTCTATCTTGATACATAATTATTACAATATCATTGACTATATTGTTTAGGCTGTGACTTTTATTCTCATGACTTACTCATCCCATAAGTGGAAGCCTGTATCTCCCACTTCTTTTTACCCATTTTGCCCAACTACTAATCTCTTTACCTTCTTCATAGTTTTACCTTTTCCAGAAGGTTATATAGTTGGAATTGTACAGCATATAGTATTTTAGTCTTTTCAGAGTGGCTGCTTTCACTTAGTAGTATGTATTTAAGGTTCCTCCAAGTCTTTTCATGGCTGGATAGCTTATTTCTTTTAATTGTAGAACAACATTCCATTATTTGAATGTAGCACCATATATTGATCCATTCACCTACTGAAAGAATTCTTGGTTGTTTCTAAATTTCGGCAATTACAAATGAAGCTGCCATAAATATTCATGTGCCAGACTTTGAGTGGAGCAGAAGCAGAGAGAGGCAAAGAATCCGAAGCAGGCTCCAGGCTCTGAGGTGTAGGCACACAGCCAGACACAGGCCACTCAGGCACCCTGAAGCTCTCTGTTCTTTCAACAATAGCACATTCTCTTGATTACTGTGCGTTTCCACTTTTTAATTGAATCTAATTGTAATTCTTCCTGATTATTTTTTGTCTGTTTCCATTATGATCTTAAATTTTTCTCTTTTCATAATTTCTTCAAATCTTGTTTAAAGATATTTAATTCAGTGTTAAGTGTTGTGTGTCACTCAGTTTTCTTTTGATACTTAGCTGATTTCTTTGTGGGGTGCATTCCTCATCTGAAATTTTTGATTTGAACTTCTTTAGGGTAGAATTGTATGATTTGATTCTTTTTTCTCTTTCTAGAACTTTGTTGACACTGGTTCTAGTACAAGTACACATTTCTTCTGTCAGTCCAGTGAAGTATGATAATTTTGTTGATTGGTGAAGTGGTGAGGAGTATCTTGTTTCTTTCATTCCTGTAAGAATTTTAATTTTACCCTCTTCTTTCTCTTACTTCACTGTCACTTAAATATTGGGAACTACCACCTCCCTATGTGTCTGACTTTCCCTGTGACAGTGCTTCTCTGGGGTTCCTACCAGTATCCTGGACACCTTAAACTTCCACCTTATAGTGAGTGTTGTGAAGTGTTGATTCCCAGACTTGCGGTCTGTTGGACCAACTGTTGGATTGGGCTTTCTAATGGTGATTTGCTTGTGTTTCATCTATGTTCTCCACCTTCACTTCTCTTCTCTCATATTTTCTCAAGTCCCCTTTCCTCTGACATGGGAGTGTCTTGGGAAGAGTTTGTTGGAGTTTGGTGGTTGTAATAATTTTCTGCCTCCAGCTATTTTACAAAAGGTATTCCATGTGTGTTTGTCTCCTGGAATGTGATCATTCTTTCTCCCTTTCCTCCATCTCTGCCTCTCTCTCTTTTTATCTTTCTCTAAGAAGATATAATGGCTGCCTCCATTACCCTCCAGACTCAGAAACTATAGAAATATATTCTTTATGTAAAGAAATCCAACTTTAGGGGCACCTGGATGGCTCAGTCAGTTGAGCGTCTGATGTCAGCTCAGGTCATGATCTCATGGCTCGTGAGCTCAAGCCCCTCATTGGGCTCTGTGCCGACACCTCAGAGCCTGGAGGCTGCCTCGGATTCTGTGTCTTCCCCAGTCTCTCTGCCCCTCTTCTACTCACTCTGTCTCTCTCTCTCAAAAATATTTTTTAATCCAACTTTAGTATTAAGCTGATGATTTTATTTCTAACATTTATTATTATCTTAAAAATAACTAATAAGTCAGTCTATACTTTAAACATTTATAATTGCATATTTTTCAAACTTCCCCATAATTTACTTTATTAAACTGTCATAAGATTATATTTTATTAATAAGAAAACTGTAACCAGTCAGGGACTTGACTAAAGCCCAAGAATAGCAGAGATAGACTTACACTGAGCATTTTGTGCATAAATTTATTTCTAGTCCTGCTAGACAATAGCTCCCTGGGTGCAGACATCTAATTGAAGAAATTATTATTATTTTTTTTTAGTGAATACTAATCTTTAAGATAACAAATTCTAACCTCATTAGCGGGGGCATTTGCCCTAGTTCACCTTGGTTATGAAACTATTTTTACTTCACCAGATGTCTGAGCATTGCTCTTAAATTCTTTATGTGCGTAAACATAAATAACAGAAATTTCTTTTTATTAAGGTTTATTGAAAAAAATGCAAGTGGCCTCAAGGTCCTCTACAAATAAAATTTTATTGGATTTCAGTCAGTAACTATGGTATTATGAAACATAAAATACCTTCCATAACATTGCAAGCCAAGGGTTATGATGATTTGTTTACTTGAAAAAAACATTTAATTTGTCTCAAGTTCAAACTCACATGCCTGCCTTCCTGTAATTTTTATCTCTTCATTCCAAATACAGCACTGAAAAGTAGCATCTCTTGTCATTTACTAGCCTTTGGGTCTCTGCTTTTATGTTTAATTTAATATTGACTTGTGACTTCTTTTCCTTTTATAGCTGATAACAAATTAAAATAATGATTTGCTTTTACTGCCAGACAAGATGCTAGATGTCCTATTTGCTGTTCATAGTTTATAAGTAACAGCATGCCTTTAATAAAAAGTTTAATAAAAATACAAATAAAAACTAAAATGTCAAAATGCTTACCTTTTGCCATAAAATCATGAGTTCTTACCACATCAAATCAAAGAACACATCACTGGTGTCTACATAATTCAAACAAATATTTTGACAAGTAGCAAACTCATGAGAGAAACATATGTTTTAAAAATGAAGCATTTAGTAATATAGAAAGAAAGCTCCTTGTCAAAATAATGGTCATCATGCAGTTGTCCAAAGGAGTCCCATAGCTGGAGCTCACTGTTTTATCTGCAATGCATGTGATTAAAACAGCAACAACAACAACAACAACAACAAGACAGGGAAACCCAGGGGTGCCTGGGTGGCTCTGTTGGATAAGTCTCGACTCTTGATTTTGGCTCAGGTCATTAGCTAATGGTTGGTGAGTTCAAGCCCAGTGTCTGACTCTGTGCTGACAATGCAGCCTGCTTAGGATTCTCTCCCTGTCTCTCTTTCTCTGTCTCTGTCTCTCTCTCTGCCTATTCCACACTCTCACTCACTCTCTCTCAAATAAATAAAAAATTAAAAATCTAAAAAACGCTAATTTGGTGTTTCTGAATGTCTGCTAAAATCGTTTTCAATTAGATATGAAATCCATATATATGTGATTTGGCATAACTCTGAAGGAAAGAAAAATTACCCTTTTGTCATTTCTAGGACTCTGGGTAAATTCCAAAAACAACCATGGTCTCACCATTATTTGAATATGAACAATTATTTGGGCAATTGGTAAACTGAATATATAGGTAGAATATTATTTCACAGAGGGACTAAACATAGCATGCTTAACTATTTTAATTGGTGGACCCAAGCCCCTAGGGTTTCTGAGGTCATATTAAAAATCCATGTTTATTGTTTTTTCTCCCTGTTATGTGTCAGTGTGGTATAAATAAGATATCTAAGAATTAATCTTTTGAGAGATGGATCAATTATAACCTATATACATTTGCAAATCTAATAACTTGCAAGGTTGAAAGATTTTTTTTTTTTTAATTCTCAAGTTACTTAACATACAGTGTCATCCTGTCTTCAGTAGTAGAATCCAGTGATTCATCTCTTACAAATGACACCCAGTGCTCATCCGAAAGGCCCATTACCCATTTAGCCCACCCCCCATTAACCCTCAGTTTGTTCTCTGTATCAGTTCTCTGTATTTGAGAGTTTCTTATGGTTGGCCTCCCTCTCTGTTTTTATCTTATTTTTTCTTCTCTTCCCCTATGGTCCTCTGTTAAATTTCTCACACTCAACATATGAATGAAATCATATGTTATCTGTCTTTCTCTAACTATTTTGCTTAGTAATGTCCATCCACATTGTTGCAAATTGCAAGAGTTGGGTTTTTTTTAATGCTGAGTAGTATTCCAGTGTGTGTGTGTGTGTGTGTGTGTGTGTACACAATGCAACATATATATATGCACCACATCTTCTTTGTCCTTTCATCAGTTGATGGACATTGGGCAATTCCTAGTGTGCGACTGCTGCGTCATAAGGTAGTTCTATTTTTTATTTTTTGAGGAACCTCCACACTGTTTTCCAGAGTGGCTGCACCAGTTTGCATTCCCACCAACAGTGACAGAAGTTTCTCTTTTCTCCATGTCCTCATGAACATCTGCTGTTTCCTGAGTTGTGCATTTTAGCCATTCTGACATGTGTGAGGTGGTATCTCATTGTGGTTTTGATTTGTATTTCCCTGATGATGAGCAAAGTTGTGTATTTTTTCATGTGTCTGTTGGCCATCTGGATGCCTTTTTTAGAAAAGTGTCTATTCATGTCTTCTGCCCATTTCTTCACTGGATTATTTGTTTTTTTTCAGTGTTGAGTTGGTAAGTTCTTTATAGATTTTGGATACTAACCCCTTATCCAAACTGTCATTTGCAACTATCTTCTCCCATTCTGTTGGGTGCCTTTTAGTTGTTTTGTTTGTTTCCTTTGCAGTGCAGACTTTTTTTTTTAATCTTAATGAGGTCTCAGTAGCTCATTTTTGCTTTTATTTCCCTTGCCTGTGGTGGCACATCAAGTAAGAACTTCCTGTGGCCGAGGTCGAAGAGGTTGCTGCCTGTTATCTCCTGTAGGATTTTGATGGTTTCCTGTTTCACATTTAGGTCTTTCATCCATTTTAATTTATTTTTGTGTATAGTATAAGAAAGTGATCTAGTTTCATTCTTCTGCATTTTTCTGTCCAGTTCTCCCAGAACCATTTGCTAAAGAGACTGTCTTTTTTCCATTGGATACTCTTTCCTGCTTTGTCACAGTTTAGTTGGCCATATATTTGTGGATCCATTTCTGGTTCTCTAGTCTATGTGTCTGTTTTGTAACAATGCAAGTTTGAAAGATTTTGAATGGAAAGCATAGCTAATAGAAATGTACCTTAGGTTTTATTGATAGTACATATTACCAAAATAAATATATTATAGGTTTATTCATTTAGCATCCAACTCTGAAAATTAGAGTGTTGCTTTATGGATACAAGACCTTCGTGTGTTAACTATTAGAGTCTAAAACCAAGAACAGTGCCTGGCACATCATGGGAACTCAACAAATATTTGTTGTATTAGAAAGGATACCTGAAAGTCAATACTTTTTTTTTTTTAGTGAAATACCTGATTTAAATTGTAGTACACAAGTATATCATAAACATCTCATTTATTCAGAACGCTGACATGCCTTGTGCTGTACAATAGCTTTTCAAACACAGACAACTTTCAAAAAGAATATATTTGGACATATACTTGTGAAATGGCAATTAGAATGAATGCATTTTAGAACAACTAACATGTAGAAATGAATTAATATCAATCTAAATACCTTTGTACAAAGAATAACTAGAACATGATAGAGCCTGGAATCTAGTACATAAAGACAATCTTCTAGGACATGATGATTCCAGAAAATCTTTTTTAAAAAATTATTATTATTAATGTTTATCCATTTTTGAGAGAGAGAGAGACACAGAGCACAATCAGGGGAAGCACAGAGACAGAAGGAGACACAGAATCTGAAGCAGGCTCCAGGCTCTAAGCGTTAGAGCCCAAAGTGGGGCTCAAATGCACAAACTAGCAGGATCATGACATTCAAGTGAATAAGCCACCCAGGTGCTCCAAACTTTTAAAACAAAGATGCATAGTAAACTTAGAAAGGTATTTCTGACTGTTGAAATACTAATCAAAACCTCAGAGTATCAGGTGGGAGACACAGAGGTGATCAGATTATCATGCAATCAAATGCTGAAAATATATACAAAAAATCGAAAACAAATTGTGCAGGTTGTACTTAATGCAGAATTAACCAGGATAGATGGATGGCATTATCGAAAAAAGGGTGGTTAATAAAATAACTACCTAAATAAATAAATAATTAAGTAAATATTGGAACTGTCTGAAATAAGAACTTAAAATAAGTCAAAGTGAGATTTTAAAACAAAGTGTTAAAATAATGATAGTAATAATTCTTCTGGCAATTAACCAAAACAGGTTCTTAAATTTTTATAAGACCTTAAATTTTCATAACGTTTTGTAATTTGCCAAATGATTTCTCATTCAATATCTCATTTATGTTTTATGAACCTTCTGATATAGAAGGTGCCCTGAGTGCCTACAAAATCATCAGACATTATGGTAAGATCTGGGGAACCACATATGGACAAGGAATATTCTCTGACCTCTTAAGACTTAAGTCTATAGGTGAAAACACAGAGTTTCATAAGTGAAATGGATTTTCATTTATCCCACAACCAGGTCTTCTTACTCTAAATTCAATACTTTTTTTTAGAAAATAAATGCCTAATGACATAGATGATAGATGACAGAGAGATAAATGATAGATGATAGATAAATAGATATATAATTTATTAACCATTAAGAAAATAATAGTGGATTCGTATTATTTGTTACAGCAAAGTTTATAAAAGAAATGAAAATTGGAAGCAAACTAAATAGTCAACATTTGGAATTGGCACCCAAAATATGATGGCTTCTCACCAGGAGTAATACCTCTTACAGTAGGAAAGCACGATGGAGGAAAGCAATACCTCTTTACAGTATTAGAAGCATGGACTGTAGAAGTCAGAAAAGTCAGGTATCATAGGCAGTCTTGAAGATAGCCCACAGTGATCCTCACCTAATGTTTATGAGAATCTCTAATCTCCTCCATGTGAGTGAGTGTTCTCTGGATGAACTGATTTGCTTTTCACGAACATACTATGACAGAAGTAAAGGGATGCCACTTCAAAGACTGGGTTACTAAAAGACAGTGGCTTCTACTGTGGGAAGTATTTGTCACTTTCTCTTGGATCATTTGTTCAGAGGGAAGACAGCTGTCACGTTGGCAAATCAGGAGCAGATCTTCTGAAGCCTGACAAACATCTCATGTGTGAACTTGAACGCAGTCTTATCTTCATGAGCCACGAGAGCACAGTAGTCCTGCGTGACACCTTGTTTGGAGATTCCTGGGATATCCTGAGCCAGAACCATGCACCAAACCCACTCTCAGATTCCTGAGCCACAGAAAATGGAAGATAATAAACATGTGCATTTTCCAAGCACTTACATTTTATAGTAACTTGTTACACAGCAGAAAGTAGCTAGCCTGGACACTTGACTTTAAATCCTAGTTTCTCCTCTGACTCGCTAGATGTCTCTAGCCATTTTTCATCTTCCATTTCTTCATCTATAAAATATGCATAAAATAGCATCAAGTGTATATATACATAAATTTGCATAAAATATACTTATTTATGATTTTAGACAATGATATATCTAAAGCATGTACATTAAGGTTTTACTATATTATAAACATGCAATTAGATATTTCATCCATTAGTTAAGCTGCAGAAGAATATTTACTGATAGTTAAACTATTCACAATATATGAAGTGACAAAAGACATAATTTTTTAATGTTTATTTATTTTTGAAAGAGATAGAGTGAGAGCAGGGGAGAGGCAGACAGAGAGGAAGACACAGCATCCGAACCAGGCTCCAGGTTCTGAACTATCAGCCCAAGAGCCTGACTGCAAGGCCTGAACTCTCAAAACATGAGATTATGACTTGAGCCAAAGTCGGAAGCTTAACCAACTGAGCCACACAGGTGCCCTGACAAAAGAAAGAATTAAAACATATGTGCACAAAGCAAATGGCACAAAATATTAACAAGATTTAAATGTGAGTAAAGGGCATACATATATTTGCTGTAGTGTTTTTATTCCTAACATTTTTGTGTAAGTTTGTAATATTTCCAAAAAGTGTTTTTAAAGTACATACAGTATAATCACTCCTTTAAAACAAAACGCTTTTATAGAAAAATATTTAAAAGCTATATGTAAAAATATTAATAATGCCTATCTCTAAATACAGAGATTATGAGATACATTTATTTTATTTTTTCATTTATGTTTTCAAAATATTGTACATTAATCATGTATGGATTAGTAATATTAAAATGTCTTTTAAAATATATATTTCAGCTAATTTATAATCTATGTTAGTTAATAAAGGAACAGAAATATAGAAAAAATAGAAAGTGGCATAGATATATATAATAAGTGAGTAAAAAGTACAGTATGAGATGTGACCTAAGAGGAAGAATGGAAAGAATTCATCTAAAAAGAAATGAGATCTCTATTTCAAGCATGCTTTTTAAATGTTTTTAAAACATTTGCATTTTATAGCTTTTAAAAGCAATTCATGCTTGGGGCACCTGGGTGACTCAGTCCATTAAGCGTCCAACTTCGGCTCAGGTCATGATCTCACAGTTCGTGGGTTCGAGCCCTGCGTGGAGCTCTGTGCTGACAGCTGGCTCAGAGCCTGGAGCCTGCTTCAGATTCTGTATCTCCCTCTCTCTCTCTGACCCTCTCCTGTTCACGCTGACTCTCTCCCTCTCTCACAAAGAAATCCATTTTAAAAAATTAAAAAAATTAATTTATGCTTAACAGTTATTGTAATTTGATTTATTCCAAGAAAAAAAAAAAAGAAGGTCTTGGGGCACCTGAGTGGCTCAGTGGGTTAAGCATCCTTTTGGCTCAGGTCATGATCTCATGGTTTGTGGGTTTGAGCCCTGTGAAAGGCTCTGTACTGACAGCTCAGAGCCCAGAGCCTGCTTCAGATTCTGTGTCTCCCTCTCTCTGCCCCTGCCCTCTCACACTCTCTCTCTCTCTCTCTCTCTCAAAAATAAGTAAACATTAAAAGAAATTTTAGGTTCTATTTGGGAAAAAAAAAACAGGACAGAAAACTACCTTAATTTCAACATTATTTCCATATGCATACGGAATGACATGAATTATAGTTATCTGTTTGACGAGGTGTTACACACTTTTATCTTTGCAAGTAGGATGCTTGTTGGTTGTCGAAATCAAAGATCAGTTTGGTTTCATCACTTCAGTTTGAGCTGCAAATCTCTGTTACAGAAACATAGTTATTTCTCCAGTGCTTCTCCTCTATCTTTGTCCCCCTCAGTCAGTCCCTCGGCTTTGGTGTTTTCTACCTTCAACTCAGAAAAACCTTTTAATATCATAATCAACAAAAACACCTAGTTTTCTTTCTTACTTTTATTCTAATTTTATTTTTATTTTTTTAAAAATATTTTTTATTTATTTCTAGAAGAGAGAGAGAGAGCGTGAGCAGGGGAGGGTCAGAGAGAGAGGGAGATACAGACTCTGAAACTGGCTCCAGGCTCTGAGCTGGCAGTCAGCACAGAGCCGGACGCGGGTCTCCAACCCACGAACCACGAGATCATGACCTAAGGGAAAGTCGGACACTTAACCGACTAAGCCACTCAGGCGCCCCATTTTTATCCTAATTTTAAAATGTCCTTTCCTATAAATTCATGTCTGTTTAACTTTAATAGTGAAATAAAAGATATTTTTCAATTACTTGTAAATATTGCCTAATATTAGGACCTTATTTGTGAAAAGTATTTAAATGAGTTGCGTTTCAGAAGTATACTTGTAAGTACTATATTGGAAAAATCTAGAAGCACCCAGGTGGTTCAGTCAGTTAAGCTTCTGACTTCCACTCAGGTCATAATCTCACGGCTCGAAAGTTCAAGCCCTGCATCAGGTTCTGTGCTGACAACTCTGAGCCTAGAGCCTACTTCAGATTCTGTGTCTTCTCTCTGCCCCTCCCCTGCTTGCACTCCACCCCTCTCTCAAAAATAAATAAGCATTAAAAATTTAAAAAAAAGAGAAAAATCTAGGTATCTGCTTTGTTTGATTCTTGTAAAGTTACTGTATGTATGTGTCTATTAAATAATCAGTTAACCAATTTTCCTATAACTCCATTGAAAGAAATATCTTACCCTTAGATACTAGCATTGCTAGAAAATATCTCCAAATGGAGTAACCCAAAAAATCATGTGTGGCTTTACTAGATTATAATAATCATTTTTGCCTTTCATTATATTCACCACTACAGAAAGAGACTAAATTCTCATTGTCACTTTGGGCTCCCAGGTTCATTCACTCATGCTTTCTTTCTTCACCCTCAAAGATCTAACCCTAAACCAACAGCATAGCATAGTATTTAAGAGTTCAGAATTTGAAAGCAGATGGCTGAGATTCAAATGTCTAGTTTACTTATCATTTCTGTATCTCACTTTCTTACATGTTAATTGGAAGGATAATAATAGTACCATGTCATGGAGTTGTGAGATGTAAATGACTTAACACATGTCATGTGGGTAGGATAGTGTGTGATGTACATGAAGTATGAAATTATTAGCTATAATTATGATTATATTTTTAATTATGGAGATCAACCTCTTCTACATGAGTTTGCCTTTTTTCATTTCTAAGGGATTTCTATTTGGTTTTATTATCTATTGCTGTATAATGGAGTAATAGACTGGCTACTGCATTTGTGTACTATCAATTTCTTCTGAATCCTCTCCAGCAATTACCCTATCTCCCTACCTCTTTCTTTCACACCCAGATTTTTTTAAAGGAGAGCAGAGGAACGTCTGCCAAAAATATCCTAGGATACTTCAAAGCTACAGAGAACTATGATGCCCCTAAAAGAGAGACAAGGGCAGGACCTGGAGCACCATGTTTAACTCTGAGCTGAATACCCATTATATCCTTTTTATTACTTGACTCCTTTTCTCTGCCTCTCTCATTAAAGTTGATTTATCTCATCATAAAATCTTGGGTACTTTTTTCTTCTTACTCATCTACTATCCAAACTCGCAAGGAAACCTTATCTACTCCCTTGTTTCACCACAAATTGACACTTCAGTGACTTCCAAATCAAGAATCCATCTCACTGACTCCCGAGGCTTCAAACCTCCACATACTATTCAATAACTCCTCTATGTAACAGGCGATTCTACATATCTGAAAATTCCAACTATTCAAGTACCCCATCACCAAATCTGTTCTTTTCCTACCTGATCTAGCTCATAGTTTGCAACAACATCATGAATATATCTTTTCTTCCTTTCTAATTATTATGAAATAGCAGATATATAAAAAGCTATAAATTATAACATAAAATATATAGTATACCACTCCCAATTCAAGGAATAAACATGAAATCACTAAAGTTGTCTCTGTACTATATTACCTTTGCTAAACCCAGAAATAACTATTAGCCCAAAATTCAAGATTTTCTTTCTTAATGATAAAATGTCTTGATAAACTCACTGATGTGTAGTTTAAAATAAATGAAGCTGTGTAGTGATTACATTATTTTAGTGGGTTTATAATCGGGTTGAAGATACACCTAACATACTACACTGTATTTTATGCAGACTATTCATCTCTAGAACCCCAGGGGGAAATAACTGCAGAATAACATAATCCTCCAAAAGACTGTAGCAAGGAAAATAAATAGATAAATAAATAAATAAATGTAAAAATGATATGACAGAATTGAGCAATAGCCTGTTACAACACAGAAGAGAAGCAAGATCTAAGGAGATGAAGTGCTCGGCTCTTCTTGTTAGCACAAGTTCTTTTCTAGGTCTGCGTTGTATTTTCTATGTCCTTGGTCACATTACTCACTCATAAAAGCTACATAATACAGGGAGCAATACTTCATGTAAACTGGATAAAGCACTTTACAAAATACTGGCCACTCAACAACTTCACAGAAATATCCTGAGGAATAATGAGATCATGTGTGGCAGGTTTTATGAGATCCATGGATGAAAGCAGTTATAAAAGTACAAAGTCCTGGAATAAATTCTGCTGTGTCCTGAGTGACAGCTATAATGTCTATGCAAGAAGGATATATGGTTTTCTGTGGTAGCTGAACTAAAAGACATCATGAGAAGTCAGGTGTATGAAGTAGTGAAACAATACCAAGGAAATGAAGCCAACCGTAAGGCAGGGGGATCTTCCCAGAAAACTACTGAAGATATTATTTACATTTAAATATTACTTTTTCTTAGTTTGCATTAACTCCTTATTTAAGAACTGAGATGCATTATACTTGCTTTAGATTCATACACGCTAACAAGGAAGGATAGTGTCCTACTTTTCTGAATCATCCTTTGCAAGGGTCTTGACCAAATACCTATTTCTGGTGAAGAAAAGCTATTTTTCCCACAGTATGATGGAGGACTAAAAACAGTATGATGGAATTCTAAAACTTCTAATGTTCATTCCAGTTTCCTGTTCATTGAGCCCATCTTCCAAGTACATGTGACAGGAAAAAGTTTCATAAAGTAAATCAAAATTTCTCAAGCTTTGTTCCATGAAGCATTATTAGCTTGAGATGTTCCATGAAAAACAGTAAGACTCTAAGACCTAAATAAACAAGTTTAATGTTTTTATTCCCAATATTCACCAAATGTTTTTTGTAGCAAAATACTTATTTAATATTTTACATATTAAAGTCTAAAAACTTGTGTTTTTTAGAACGCACATTCAAAATTAATCAAAACTTCTTATAGGTATTACTGTAATTCTGACCATTTAAGGATCGAGCTTCAAAAGCCATGAAAACTTAGAAAACTAGGCATAGCAGCTCAAGAAGGGAAAAAGCGAAAGGGATAAAATTAGAAAATTATATGCAGAAAAAAATTACAAATCTTATATCCTGTGTGTTGGAGTAGAGTTAAAATGTACATTTTTTGGGTAAATAATTAGTTTAATCTATACCCTGGTGCGGGAGATTTTGATAATTTTCTTCTTTAATGTGTGCAGTTGACAATGTGAAGAATAACCTGATATTAGATCTGAAAATAATGTAGAAATAACAACTTCATCTTAAATAACTTAAAATTTGAAATAAAGAATAATACATCTTCTTCTATGGGCACACAGACACATCCACACATACAAATATAAACACCTCGCCTTGATAGATAGCAACTCATTTTCTTTCCTAACTACAAAATTAACAAGTTTTTTGTTAATAAGTACATTGGTCAACCATCCAAAGACTCTCAGTAATATAAAATGTTAAGAGTGCTTTGATTATGTTTCAGACTTTTTTTCTTTCAAAAACATAGGTGATGAAAAGATCAGCACTCAAAATTAAGGAAACAGAAAAATTAACTTGAAAATATTTCATAAGTCACTTCTCAAATTTTAAAAGCCAAGAAAAAATAAAATTCAATTGTACTAGAGGAGAAATGTATTTATTTGAAAATCAAGAGCATAAGAAATAAAATTCCAAATAAATAAAATGCTGATGCTCAGATCATAATATTAGAGGCAAAGTGCCTAAATTAGGAAGTTAATTAATCCTCTTACCATATATAATAAATTATTAATAGAGCATGATATTAACTACTTTGGCGCCCAGGATGCTGAAAAGGAGAAAGAATTGGCCCAGTAGTAAAAATTCAGTATCTGAATCCTCAACTCACTCAGTTTACACCACATCCATAAATCTGAAGTTTCTTGTTAGATACTGCTCCTGCTTTTTCTGTCTTATAATGCCATTGTGAAATTCAAAGCATCAAAAGCTCGAGTCTTAGTGTTAGAAGATCCAGGTGTTAGTTATACCTCTGGAAATTCAAAGTTTCATTTTATTTTTCTATAACGCAGAGATAAAGACATCCCTTCAAACACTTATGAGAACTGAAAAGGAAACATGGGGATTGAGTACTCTTAACTGTGAAGATCAAATCCAAATGTATATTGCACTTCTATTATGAACCTCAATTTTAAACAATGTCTTACATGAAATCTCGATATTAAAACCAGATCAAAGTGGAACTAGTTATGGCAGAGCTACATTCCTGCCTCAAATTCCTCCAGTCCTCAGATTCCTTCTCCAGGAAGTTTCATAAGACACTGAGATCCCCCCCCATTCCCAAAACATTGTGAAAAGAAGCTTTCCATAACAAGTATTATTAGGTGATTTTTATTCAAGTATTCAAGTATAACATCCAGTGTTTCATTAGTTTCAGGTGTAAAATATAATGATTCAGCAATTCTATACATTGCTCAGAGATCATCTGAGTACTCTTGGGGCGCCTGGGTGGCTCAGTCAGTTAAGAGTCCGACTTTGGCTCAAGTCATGATCTCACAGTTTGTGAGTTCAAGCCCTTCACCAGGCTCTCTGCTAGCAGCGCAGAGCCCACTTCAGGTCCTCTGTCCTCCCCACTCTGTTCCTTCCCCACTTGTGCTTGTTCTCTCTCTCTCCCTCTCTCTCTAAAATAAATATTAGGAAAAAAATCAAGGTATGAAGAAGTGTAGTCTTAATCCCCTTTATCTATTTCACCCATCTCCCCACCCACCTCCTCTCTGGTAACCACCAGTTGGTTCTCTATATTTAAGAGTCCATTTTGTTTGTTTGTATCTTTTTTTCTTTGTGCATTTGTTTTTCTAGATCTGGGCACACAGCACCGTATCATCCTGCCTTTCCACTATCATCAAATTATGATTGAGTTGTGAAGAGGTGCTACTTGAGGAATAAATAAGAACTAGAAGATTTCATAAAAACGAAAATAGATCACTTGATCAATAATGATTTGGATAGGCACAGAAAGTTAATATGCACATTTCTATTATGTTCATTTAACTAGTTATCCTTCTTTTCATTCAAGAATTGAGTTAAATATCACTCCTGCATGTTAAAATTACCTTCCATTTGGTTTTTGTTCATCAACTCTCCCTCTGATTCATAGAAGGAAACATGACATCTTCAGCTGGCAGCAATTCTTTCATTCAAAGACCATCATTCTGTATTGAAACAAGGGGCTAACCTGAATATTCTGATCTCTAATCCTCAACTTAGGGCCAGTACCTCTAGAGCATGTTTGGGACTGCAGAACTCCCTTCTACCAGTAATCTCTGACACCTACACTTTCACAAATCAACACTCCAATTTGCAGCTTTGAGGCTGATGAAATATATAAACTCCTTAATTAATTAAAATTGCACACTTCACATCCCTATTTTTCATTTGATATTATATCTTTGCAGACAATTGCCAATCTTTTCTATCATTTATTTCTTATATTAACAAAATCTTCAATATTAGTCACTATCAAAGACCTTAGAAGACAGGGTTAACCAGTGAGTTTGTGGGGCTCAATGTTGCTTGCAATAAAATATAAGTCCATCTTTCCTACCCTGATTTGTATGAGATTTTTATTTCCATTTATGATATGATGTCTTCTTACATCTAGATCTTCTTCAAAGAGCTATCACACTAATACTTAGATGGATCTCAAAAAGCATTTAATTCACATGTTTTTAAACATTTATTTATTTTTGAGAGACAGAGAGAGACAGATCATGAGCAGGGGAGGGCCAGAGAGAGAGGGAGACACAGAATCTGAAGCAGGCTCCAGGCTCTGAGTTAGCTGTCAGCACAGAGCCCGATGCAGGGCTTGAACCCACAAACTGTGAGATCATGACCTGAGCTGAAGTCGGACACTTAACCGACTGAGCCACCCAGGTGCCCCCTTAATTCACATATTCTTTTATAGGGGCACCATGAACTTGGAGTAAGGGTGTGTACCTCTGGTGAATTTGTGTTCTTTTTGGCACTACATTTCCAGTACCGAATTGTCTATCCATTAGAATTATCTTTGCTCCATATATTAGACAACCAAATTACACTGCCTTAACCATATATGGCTTTATTTCTTTCATAAACAATGTCTAGGATACAAACCGGTGCAACTACCAGAGGATATGATCAGGGAATCTGTCTTTTAGTTCCACTTTCATTAATGTCTCACTACAGGAGGATTTTTTGTTTTGGTATAGCAGCTAATTCTTATAGGAAAACTTGGTGCAACAATATTATCTCCCAGTAAAGCTTTAGTTTGGGATTAATGTATTGCTATACCCAGATCACAGTATCCTTAATGACCAGAGACCACCGGGGAGACCGAGTCACACGTGCAAAGGCAAAGGGCCTTATTAGGGGCTCGAGCTCGGGCTCACATACTTTATCAGAGCAGTGGATCCGTGCTGAGCAAAGGCAGAGTAGGGTTTTTATGGGGTTTTGTGACAGCAGTTGTGGCAGGGGAACAGTGATCCAATCATAATTATTCAACATTATTGACAGCGGGTTTAACCATACACATTGTCTAGAGTATTCAATACTTTTGGCGGGATCCAATTACAACATTTAGAGTACCTTTAAATTCAACCAATTACAGAGTGAGCCTAGGGTCTTGTTCGGCGACTAACGGGTTAACCTTCACATTAGGTAACAGGGTCCTATCTATAGTTTCTATCTATAGGGTGGTCGCTGGCCTTTCCTGATTGGGTGTTGCAAGGGTGGTTTCTCCTGCCTTGGGTAATGTGTAACTGCCTGATAGTTTTGGGGAAGCTGGAACTTAGGCCTTTTAGTTTAGAGGGGAAACTTAAAGCCTGTCATGGAGTCAGTTTGGTTTAGACTTGTGTCCTTACAGTATCAAGTTGATTGTTTTATCAATTGGTTTCCAGAATCTTTTTTTTTTCATATGATTCCAATTTTTAGAATTGACCAAAAGTAAAGTTGCACAATATTTGGAAAGTGAAAATGAAACAGTATCCATTAAGTTCTGAAGGTTGCCATTGGTTAAATGTTGAGAGACAGACAAAGGTGGTGCCATTTTGTTCTTGCTGCCCCTAAGCTTGGTATTTGTATGTCCTTCTCAACTGCTAGCCAGGACAACCAACAGCAAATGCAAGCCATCATCAGATGTCTCACTGCAAATTTAAGAGGTAAAGCCAAAAAAGCTAAAAAATTTTCCATGGCCTTTGCCCTAGCCTTATATCTCAGCCATACTCCAGCACCTGCATGTGCATAGCTTTCACATTTCCATGTAAGATCTGATTCATTCATCATAACAGGGCTAATGAATGACCTGTCTTAGATACTTCTTTTCAAACATTCATTTTCCTAACCTAGTACTGACCTAGAGAAATAAAACATATTATAAAAGAATTCCATAACAAATTGTACCTCAACAAATTAGATAACCTAGGTAGAGTCCAAAAATTCCTTAAAATCATTAAATTACCAAAACTGACTCAAGTAGAAATAAAAAATTTGAATGGACCTATAACAAACACATTGAATCAGTAACAAAAATATCATGGGGTGCCTGGGTGGCTCAGTCAGTTAAGCCTCCTACTTCAGCTCAGGTCATGATCTCATCATGGTTTATGGGTTCCAGCCCTGCACTGGGCTCTGTACTGACAGCTCAGAACCTGGAGCCTGTTTCATAACTTGGGTCTCCCTCTCTCTGCCCCTCCCCTGATCGTACTCCATCTCTCTCTCTCAAAAATAAATAAACATTATTATTTTTTTTAAATCATGGCAAAGAAAAATCCAAGACCAATAAGTTCATTGGTGAATCTTTTCAAGCATTTAAAGGATTAGTAGAAATCCTTCTTAAATTCTTCCCACAAAGTAGAAGAGGAGGTAGAACACCTTAACTCATTCTGAGGCCACATTTACCCTGTCATGAAAGCCAGACAAAGACAGTACAAGGAAAGAAAGCTACACACCATAATCCTTATGAATATAGATCCAAAAATAGTCAGCAATATACCATCAAACTCAATCCAACAGCATATTAAAAGAAAAGGAATATTTAAAATAAATAGCACATATAAATGATTAACTTATCTAGCAAAGTATAAGCATTTAATAATTGCCAGCAGTCATTATTATCATCAATGTTTCTATTGATGTCATTCTTACAATTTTTGTATTCCATAGAACTGAGTCCACAGCCTAGCTCATGTGGTTTTCTGCTGATTTAGTATTGCTTATTTAAAGGCAAATTTATCTGTCTTTGTGTTTGCCCAATACTGAAACAAGATCTATGGGATGATGGTATTGTTTACTAGACTACCCACTCCTGTAATAGAAGAATCTTTCTTATGTTTTTTAATTCCTTCAAACTAAAAAAAAAAATTACTTGTGCATAATTGTTGCTAATGCATGGTTGGTGATACACAATACATGATCATTTGAACAAAGTAATGAACACAGATTAAAAATTTAGTTATATTAGAACATAGACTTCTTTATTCTTTAAAGTCAAAATAAGGCCTAAGTGTTGATAAATACTGATTTTTCTTCAAACTGTCAATAGTTTAATTAATAACATGTTAGGATACCAGGAAACCTCTTGGATGTGAGTTTACGAAGATCATTGGCCATCTTTTTTTCTTGCATTTTCACACATTGCCAATGGCCGTCTGACAAGCACAGATGCTCAATAAGTGGAAATACAAGAATGACAGTAATTCAGTAAATCATTAACACAGGAAGAGTAGATCTTTTAATACATTTCTCTGAGTCCTCTTTTTAAGCTCAAAGAAAACGCTACTAAATTGCATTTAAAAGAAATCCAAGCAAACCATTGGATGAAAAACATAAATTTACATAAAGGCTCAAGAGTTAATCACCTTATATTATGAAACATCAAACCAAACAGAATGCTCAATAAAGGCATTGCCAAAGTTAACTGAATATTCTTTACTTGCTGAAATAAAATCATGCCTGAAACCAAAACAAACAGAACAAAACAAAACAAAAACCAAAAAAACAAAACCCAGTTTTCATTTTAATCCTTTTACAAAGATTAAAGACTTTGAAAATATGATTACTGGAGGTAAAGAACATATTTGAATACTTCATAATAAGCTCTTTTATCATTTAGGGTTGTTTCCTTAGCACATTGACTAAATGCTTGTAAATATACTTTACACATTCTTTCTTAAATTTTTGAAGTCTTTAATTTAGTTTCAGTTAGTTAACATACAGTGTTATATTCATTTCAACTGTTACTTTACACCTTCTTTACATACAAAGAGAGGAGCTATGTATATCAATTGTTTTAAACTATCGCTTTGATAAGCAATGTCTTTATAAATGTAGATAAAACTTCTGTGAAAAACCTTTGTTCTTGCATAAAAGGCAAAGAAATGTACTCTATTGTTTTTACCAATACCAAGACTCCTTTACAGTGGCATGGACTTTTTGAGAACTGTGATAAATAAAAGGAAGTCATTTATATCAGTTTTTTCTTGATTAGAGAGAATTTATATATACAATTTTGTCTTGCAGAATAACATGGTAACTAATTAATGAACGTCTCCAGGGGAGCTCTATAATGAATGGCCAGAAAAAGGTTAATATAGGAAAAAAATAAGTCACCCTTCCTTGTTATTGCTTGATGTTTTCCTTAATTCAGGAATATTCCTTAAGAAAAAAAATCCTTCCAAATTTCTCTGTAGAGTGATATAAATCTAATACCCTAGACACATTAAGGAATAATTCCTTCATGGTTGTAAAATCTTTCTCACAGATAACTGCAGTATGGACAAAACATAGCAGTTCTTTAGAGCTTCACGTTGCTGAAATATTACTTTAGTTTCATTGATAGTTTTAAAATTTACGGAATTTGTTTAATAAGTGAATTTTCATGCATAAAATCAACTTCCTACACTTTTTCAAAACATTATTTATCACATAAGTTTCTGAGATTCATTGATAGCTTCCCCTAGAGCATATCATAGAAACTCATATTGAAGTAGAAATGTATTATACATTCTGAGACCAAGAATTAGGTCTCTAAAAAAGAATATATTGTGTTGTCTACCCTTCCTCAGGTATATCTTCTCTTTTTATAGTATTTTTGGTGTTCTCTAATTGGATTTGAGTACTGTAATGCCAAACACATATCATCAACTATTATTTATATCTCCTTAAATTTTAATAAAGTGTAATTGCTTATAAAACTACATTTCTGACTCCTTTACCTTATACTTTAGACTTTATGTGAGAAAAGTCCTTTTTTCATTCATATCACATGCTTCAATTGGTAAGAATTTTAGAAAGAAAGCCAAAAAATATGCTACAAACTCAGTGCTTTTATTTCATTTGGAATATGGCTAATCAGGAAGATAAATTGATGTATGCTGCATACAGAGCTCATCAAAACTCACATTGTTGGAAAAATTGCTTTTCATTTGAAGATTAAATTTATCTTTCTGAGGTTCAATTTTCAGCAATTAGTTTGGCAATTTAGAGGTTAATGAGAAATTTGGTTGGAAAAATTCTACGTTAGAAATTAATTTGCTAATTAATTATGATATGAAAAAGTGCTAAATGTCTATTTGAGATTATTAGGAGACGTTTTGTTCTATCTCTTGTGTAATTTTTTTCTTTATTCAAGTGTAATTGATAAATATAATTGTACGATATTGAAAGTGTACAATGTGATAATTTGATAGATGTATAGACTGTGAAAGAATTCCCCATATGGAGTTAATTAACACATACATAACTTCATATTTAGCTTTTTATGTATGTGAGAACATTTAAGCTCTACCCTCTCAGCAAATTTCAATTACATAATACAGTGTTATCAACTTTATACATTACTCAGACCATATTCACCTTATAACTAAAAGTTTGTTTCCTTTTACTAAATTCCCACTATTTTCCCTCACTCCAGCCTCTGGCAAACACTTTTCCACTCTCTGATTCTATGAATTTAACTTTTTTTTAAAAACTCTCTTTTTTTAATGTTTATTTTTTTGAAGGAAAGAGAGACACAGTACGAGCAGGGAAGGGGCAGAGAGAGAGGGAGACACAGAATCCCAAGCAGGCTCCAGGCTCTGAGCTGTTAGCACAGAGCCCAACACAGGCTCAAACTCAGGAACCTCAAGATTATGACCTGAGCCAAAGTCGAACACTTAATCAATGGGGCCACCTAGGCACCCTTCAACTTTTTTTTTTAATTCCACATATAAGTGATACCATGAAGTATTTGTTGTTCTCTGGCTTATTTCATTTAGTATAACGCCTTTCAGGTTCCCCAATGTTGTCACAAGTGACAGGATTTCCTTCTTTTTTTATATATATATTTTATTTATTTATGAGAGGGAGAGAGAGAGAGCATGAGCAGGGGAGGGTCAGGGAGAGGGGGAGACACAGAATCTGAAACAGGCTCCAGGCTCTGAGCTAGCCCTCAGCACAGAGCCTGATACGGGGCCCGAACCCACAAACCATGAGATCATGACCTGAGCCGAAGTCGGACATTTAACCAACTGAGCCACCCAGGTGCCCCAGGATTTCCTTCTTTTTAAAGGCTGAATAGTATTTCAGTTGGTATATACATGTAACACATTTTCTTTATCCTTCACGTGTCAAAGAACACTTAGGTTGTTTCATTTCAGGGGTTAATTCATGAAGAGTTTATGGCATTTGTGAATACTTATGCCCCCAACACCTAAAAATATGAAGCAATTATTAACAGATCTGAGGGGAGAGACAGACAGAAATACAATAATAGCAAGGGACTTTATTTTGGTTTTATATTCTTCATCTCTGTTTAGGACATTTGTATATTTTCGTCTCTTATTGAAATTCTCATTTCATTCATACATACGTTGCTCTCCTGGCCATGGTGAGCATCTTTATAACCATTATTTTGAACTCTTCATCAGGTAATCACTTATCTCTGTTTCATTAAGATTTGTTTCTGGAATAATTCAGAGAAAGAAAAATACCATATGATTTCACTCATATGTGGAATTTAAGAAGCAAAACAAATGAGCCGAGGGGAAAAAGAAAGAAAGAGAGAGAGAGAGAGAGAGGCAAGCCAAAAACCAGATTCTTAACTACAGAGAACAAATTGATGGTTACCAGAGGGAAGGGAGTGGGGGGAAGGGAGACAGAGATTAAGGGCTATACATGTTGTGATGAACATTGGACACTTGTAACGGTATGCTAATTAACTGGAATTTAAATAAAAACTTAAAAGATTTGTTTCTGGATGTTTATCTTGTCCTCTTGTTTGGAACGTATTCTTCATTTTCCTGATGCTCTGTGTTGTTTTCTACACATTAGATAAAACACCCAGTTCTCCCAGTCTTCACAGCAGGTCTTGTGGAGGACATGAACCTCATCAATCAGCCTGTCCAGAGCTCTCAGTTTTCTCCCAAACCTTTGTGTTGGCCAGGCCACCATTTTTTGTGCTTGGTGCCCCTCAGTAGTTTGGGATATGCCCAGACTCAACAGTGTCCCAAAGAAGAGGCTCACTGTCTTTCCTAGATGGGATAAATATGTCAGGAAAAAATATATAGTTACGTCCTTTCCAAAGAGAAAGCAGGAGACAGACTTGTTAGCTTTCTCTGTGGTGGTCCCAGGTGTATAGCTACGGAGTGATGGGGGTAGGGTGTGGGGAAGGGACACCTGTGCCAATTTAGAAGTGGTCTTTTGTGTGCTATGGTCCTGTGAGACTCACCAATGCCAGCCCCATTGGCTACTGAGCCAGGAGATCTAGGAGCATGCCGTTCAGGCGGCAGCCACAGAAGCTGGAGCACCAGATGTGTGTCCTTGCTCCTTCCAGGCAAATAACTGGTGAGCTGGTTTTATTATTGGAGTAAGCTGGGAAGAGAGGGCCAGAGAGTATCTGTGGGCTTCCCTGGTCTTTGAGGAGTATCACAGCCAGCTCCTAGTTTCTGCTAAATTAGAAGCCTAGCCCTCCAGCAGCAGTTTGTAAAGAATTCAGATAAACTCCTTTCAGAGAAAGCTGGGGGCAGAGGTGGAAGGGATGGGGAGGTGTGGATGGGTGGCTTTGCCTGCTGCCTCTGCACTGAGTCCTGGAGAGATAGCTGCGGTGTGATAGCACATCAAGAGTTGCTTTTGTTGTATATAGTCTTATGCTTGCCTCCCGCCGCCCCCCCAACATAAGTCCTATTGACTTGTAGAGCTAGATATTTGGGAGCCTGTCACTCAGATGGGAGTCTTAAAAGTAGAGACTCTAGCTAAGTCATTAAGCTCTCTACTTTGGCTCAGGTCATGATCTCACCGCTGGTGGGTTTGAGCCCCACATCGGGCTCTGTGCTGACAGCTCAGAGCCTGGTGCCTGCTTCGGAATCTGTGACTCCCTCTCTCTCTGCTCCTCCCCCACTAGCATTCTGTCTCTCTCAAAAATGAATAAACGTTAGAAAATTTTTTTAATTAAAAAAAAAAGAAAATATTGGGGCGCCTGGGTGGCTCAGTCAGTTGGGCGGCAGTCTTTGGCTCAGGTCATGATCTCATGGGGTTAGTGGGTTCGATCCCCGAGTTGGGCTCTGTGCTGACAGCTAGCCCAGAGCCTGGAGTCTGTTTCAGATTCTGTATCTCCCTCTCTCTCTCTGACCCTCCCTTGCTCTCTCTCGCTCTCTCTCAGAAATAAATAAAACATTAAAAAATATTAAAAAAAAAAAAGTTGGCACTCTAGATGTGAGTCCAAGCCCTTCACTCCTCAGGGAACAGTTGGGAGTGGGGAGTTCCCTCAGGATTCCATATCATTGTACTGTGGGTGGAGTTTACTGAGAGAGTTTGTCTCAATCTTTCCTACCTGGTTCAAAGTGGGTATTTCCTCATTCATTTGATGTTTATGAGTGGGTCAGCTAGTTTCCCCTTTCAGAGGGAATTTCTCCACCTGGATCTGTATGTTCAGCGTGTCTATGACAGGAAGGGAGCTCAGGAGTTTCCTTATTGTCACCGTCTTGGTCAACTTTATCCTGTGTAAGTTTTTAAAAAATTTCTCCCTTCTAATTTGGAAAGCTTCATCCTTAGTGAGGGAGAAGATATTCAGGTTAAGCAATATATTAGTCTTATCTAAAATTGGGTGCTTATTCTACAACTTTTATTAATAAGATTTCTCCAGTATAGTAAGAATTTAATAAATCCTATCTGGTATTGTTATTAACATTCTTACAGTTATTGGAGTAGCATTTGCCAAAGATCAATAAGCTAATAAATGATAAAGATGGATTTCAAGTCCAAACAATCTAGGAAATTAAAATTAAGGGTCAAAATTGTAAGTAAGTTCTCAGTAGTAAGCAAGTACAACATTAAAGCAAAACGAAACAAAACAAAACAGATTTTTGGTAGAACTTTTCTCACAAAAATGTCTATATTGTGAGAAAATAAATTGAAAACTGGTATAGATTTAGATAATGAAGAATGCTAACACTAAGCTAATACTGTGGGATTTGGGACTATTTTTCCATGAGTAAAGGAACCATCAAAGATATTTTTAACAGAGGAATGGCTTACACACATTAGTATGTTTCATCTGGGATTGATGTTAATGATGGGTAGGAAACTTTTGAAAAATGAAATACAGAAGACCAATTAGAATGGTATTGAAATAGGCCTATAAGACTTGATGCATTCACCTTCCAATGTGGCTAAGCACGTTCCTACTGGGTATAAAACTCTCATAGATAATTATACAATCTGAGGAAATAAATGAGGCTTAAAGCAATTGGAACATGATCAGAAGCAGACAGATTCTAGAGGGGAGTCTAAATTTGGAAAAAGGGAATGACACTGAGTGAGCAACCATTTTTATGGCTGTTAGTCTGGGGGCAAGACAAATCAGGATCAGTTGGGGAAACTAAAATAAAACTGAAGATTTTTCTGAACTGAAAAACCAGAGAGACTTCAGAACAAACCCAGCCACCAGAAACTAATTCAAAGACAGACAAAACCAAATGTGAGCAAGTAATAGAGCAACTGAAATCTCATACATAGTTTATAGGAATGTTAATTGTATAACTGCTGTTGTAAAAAATTAGTAGTTTCTTAGTTTTTAAACATATATCTAACCTATAATGTAGCACTTCCAGGGTGCCTGGGTGGCTCAGTCAGTTGAGTATCCAACTCTTGATTTCAGCTCAGGTCATGATCCCAGGGTAATGGGATTGAGCCCCATGCCAGGTTCCACACTGCCACACTGGGCGTGGAGCTGCCTGGGACTCTCTTTCTCTCTCCATCTGCCACTCTACCCCTTTTGTGCTCTCTCTCTAAAAATTAAAAAAAAAAAAAAGAATTTGGGGGGGTATCTGGGTGGTTCAGACAGTTGAGCATTCGATTTCGGTGTAGGTCATGATCTCCTGGTTTGTGGGTTTCAGCCCCATGTTGGGCTCTGTGCTGACAGCTCAGAGCTAGAGCCTGTTTCAGATTTGTGTCTCCCTCTCTCTCTGTCCCTGCCCCATGCATTCTCTCTCTCAAAAATAAAGGTTAAAAATTTAAAAATAAATGAATAATAAATAAATTTTTAATTAAAAATAAAAATTAAAAAATTGCTCATATCCTTAAAAAGTGTAGCAGTTCCATCTCACACTATGTATGTAGGACAAATGGTAACATATATCTCCATATAGGAGTTTTCAGAGAATCTCATTCATATTAGCTCAAAACTGGAAACATCCTGAGTGTCCAACAACAGAAGAATAGATAAACAAACTGTCATTTTTCATAAAGTGAAACAGGTATACGAACAACACCATGGATGAAGATCAGAAGAATCTTGCTGAGTGAATGGCATCTTACATAAAGTACACAGAAAATAATCCTGAAGGCAAAACTAATATAGTGGGAAACAAATTAGAACTGTGGTTGACTCTGAAGGAGGAGGCTCAGAACAGACTGGGAATAAGCACGGGGGCACCTTCTGTAATGATGTTCATGTTCAGGATCTTGATAGCAGTTTGGATTGCACAGAATTTGTGTTTCACTCCAGATGTCTGGAAAAATCTCTGTGTGTATATATATATAACATATATACAGATATAGAAATATATATTAGATATAAGAGATATAACATAAATATATCTTATATATAATATATATTTATATCTTATATATATAAGAAATATAATATATATTTCTATATCTGTATATATATTTATATGGCACTGATATTTATAAAACACATATCTGTGCTTGTCTATATATAACATCAAAAGTAAAACTGGAAAGCAAATATATATATAATGTTACATCATTATATATATGTACTACATCAAAAGTAAAACTAGAAAGCAGATATAAAATCTAAATATGCATGCTGGAATATAAAGAACAAATACTGCACTGATATTTGCAGTTTGCTTTGAAATAATATGGATTGATGAGTGGATTGGAGATGGATAGATACATAGATATGTGATAAACTATAGCAAAATGTTAAAGACATAAATTAGGTGTCAGGCATGTGGGTTTTCACTGTGAAATTATTACAATTTGCTTTTGTTAAGTATTTGCAATTAAAATATCCAGAGTAAAGAACTGATGAACTGGTAGAAGAGGGTAACATTACTAATAAAATTAATTACAGTGTATTCAAATTTACTACTTTACAAATGCTGTTAACCACTCTGTCTCTTCCTCTATTATCTGACTTAATTATTAAAACAATGTGCAGTAGTTCTTTTTTTTTTTTTTACAAATAGTTTATTGTCAAATTAGTTTCATTGTTTCTCATTGCCATGTACTATTCCATGGTATAGATAAACCACATCTTCTTGATCCATTCATCTGTTGATGGACACTTAGGCTCTTTCCATGTTTTAGCTATTGTGGAGAGTGCTGCTATAACATTGGGGTACACGTGCTCCTATGCCTCAGCATTTCTGTATCCCTTGGGTAAATTCCTAGCAGTGCTAGTGCTGGGTCATAGGGGAGTTCTATTGTTAGTTTCCTGAGGAACCTCCGCACTGTTTTCCAGAGGGGCTGTACCAGTTTACATTCCCACCAACAGTGTAGGAGGGTGCCCGTTTCTCCACATCCTCGCCAGCATCTCGAGTTCTCTGATTTGCTCATTTTAGCCACTCTGACTGGCGTGAGGTGGTATCTCAGTGTGGTTTTGATTTGTATTTCCCTGATGAGGAGGGATGCTGAGCATCGTTTCATGTGTCTGTTGGCCATCTGGATGTCCTCTTTGGAGAAGTGTCTGTTCATGTCTTCTGCCCATTTCTTCACTGGGTTGTTTGTTTTTCGGGCGTGTAGTTTGGTGAGTTCCTTATAGATTCTGGATATTAACCCTTTATCTGATATGTCATTTGCAACTATCTTTTCCCATTCCGTTGGTTGCCTATTAATTTTCTGGGTTGTTTCCTTGGCTGTGCAGAAGCTTTTAATCTTGATGAGGTCCCAACAGTTTATTTTTGCTCTTGATTCCCTTGCTTTTGGGGATGTGTCAAGTAAGAAGTTGCTGCGGTGGAGGTCAAGGAGGTTGTTTCCTGCTTTCTCCTCTAGGGTGTTGATAGTTTCCTGTCTCACGTTCAGGTCCTTTATCCATTTTGAGTTGATTTTTGTGCATGGTGTGAGAAAATGATCTAGTTTCATTCTTCTGCATGTTGCTGTCCAGTTCTCCCAACACCATCTGTTAAAAAGGCTGTCTTTTTTCCATTGGATATTCTTTCCTGCTTTGTCAAAGATCAGTTGGCTGTATACTTTTGGGTCCACTTCTGAGTTCTCAATTCTGTTCCATTGGTCTATGGGTCTGTTTTTGTGCCAATACCATACTGTCTTGAGGATGACAGCTTTGTAGTAGAGGCTGAAGTCTGGGATGGTGATACCTCCCGTTTTGGTTTTATTTTTCAGTATTACTTTGGCTATTCGGGGTCTTTTGTGGTTCCATACAAATTTTTGGATAGTTTGTTCTAGTTTTGAGAAGTATGCTGGTGCAATTTTGATTGGAATTGCATTGAATGTGTAGAGTGCTTTAGGTAGTAATGACATCTTAACTATATTTATTCTTCCTATCCATGAGCATGGAATGTTTTTCCATTTCTTTGTGTCTTCTTCAATTTCCTTCATAAGTTTTCTATAGTTTTCATCATACAGATCTCTTGTATCCTTGGTTAGGTTTATTCCGAGGTATTTTATGGTTTTTTGTGCAATTGTGAATGGGATCAGTTTCTTGATTTCTCTTTCTGTTGCTTCATCATTGGTGTATAAAAATGCAACCGATTTCTGTACGTTGATTTTGTACCCTGCAACTTGGCTGAATTCTTGGATCAGTTCTAGTAGGCTACTGGTGGAGTCTGTCAGGTTTTCTATGTAGAGTATCATGTCATCCAATGTGCAGTAGTTCTTATGATACCTGTATTATAGATGAATAAACCAGGGCTTGAACCTGGTCATTTAGTTAGTAAAACCAACTACTCTGATAGGAATCTGTGTCTGTACACCATAAAGCTTGCATCTTTAAATAAAACAACTATAATAGAATTAAAGATTAAGAATTTGTGAAAGATAGTGACATATAGTATTAGACATTACTATAGTATGTCTGTAATTTATAGTTCATGAACATATAACACTTTCGAATTTACTCAATAATAATGTAAATAACGAAAATAGATACATAGGTTGTAAAAGCTTATGTGGGTACATACAAGCAGAAGGAGAAAATTACAAATTCAATTAAGACCATACTGAGTAATTGATGTAATTTTGATATCCAAGCAACAATATCCATCAGTAAGAAGTTTTCAAAACGGAACTAAGAAACACACTGAGAGTTCAAAATACATATTATAAATCATTACATAAAAATAGCTGTTAGAAGACATGTATAAATGGAAAGGTATTCCTCGTTTATGTATTGGAAGAATTAGTATTATTACAATGTCCATATTACCCAAGGAAATCTACAGATTCAATACAATGATTATCAAAATTCTAACAGCATCTTTGACAAAATAGAGTAAACAATCCTAAAATTTGTATGGAACCACAGAAGATACCCAAAAGCCAAAGCAATCGTGTAAAAGAAGAACAAAGTAGTGGCATCATGCTCCCTGATTTCAGACTATACTTAAAAGTTACAGTAATAAAACAGTATAGTATTAGCATAAAAACAAACACATAGATCAATAAAACTGAATAGCAAGCCCAGAAACAAAACCTCGTATGTATGGTCAACTAATTTATGCCAAAGGAGGCAAGAATATACAATGAATAAAAGGCATTCACTTTAATAAATAGTATTAGGACAACTGGACAGCCACATGCAAAAGAATGAAACTGGACCATATCTTACACCATACACAAAAATTAACTCATGGTGGATTGAAGACTTGAATGCAAGACCTGAAATCATAAAACTCCAAAAAAAAAAAAACAAAAAAACAAAACACGCACCCTATACTCCTTGATAATGATCTTGACTTGATTTTTTGGATCAGACTCCCACGGCAAGGGTAACAAAAATACAAATAAGTAGATGGAACTACAACAAACTAAAAAGCTTCTGTACAGAGATGGAGATCATCAACAAAATGAAAAGGCAAGTTGATAGATGGGAGAAGATATTTATAAATTATATATCCAATAAGGGTTAACCCCCCAAATATATGAAGAACTTCTACAACTCAACTCCAAAAAAAAAAAAAACAGATTTAAAAATGGGCAATGGGCAAATGACCTGAGTATTTTCTAAAGACATATACATGGCCAACAGACACATAAAAATACGCTCAACATACCCAATCATCATGAAAATGCAAATCAAAACCACCATGAGATATCACCTTACACCAGTTAGAACAGCTGACGTCAAAATGACAAGAAATAACAAGTGTCAGAAGAGGACAGAAGGAAAGACACCCTTGTGCTCTGCTGGTGGGAATGTAAATTAGTTCAGCCACTATGGAAAACAGTATGGAGTTTCCTCAAACAATTAAAAATAGAACCATATGATTTAACAATTCCACTTCTGGGCATTTATCGGAAGAAAACAAAACACTAAGTCAAAAAGTAAATGTCCTCCTACATTCATTGCAGCATTGTTTACAATAGCCAAGATGTGAAAGCAGTCTAAGTGTCCATTAATGGATGAATGGATAAAGAAGACGTGAGACATATATACAGTGAAATACTATTCAGTCATAAGAAAGAATAAAATCTTGTTATTTGCAACAACATGGAAGGACCTTGAAGGTGTTATGCTAAGTAAAAGAAATCAGACAGGGAAAGACAAATACCATACGATTTCATTTAAATGTGATATCTAAAAAACAAAACAAATGAGCAAACAAAACAAAATAAAATTCATAGGTGCAGAGAACAGATTGATGATTGCCAGAAGGGAGTGTGGTTGTGGAATAGGAAAACAGGTGAAGAGGATCAAGAGGTACAAATTTCCAGTCACAAAATAATTAAGTCATGGGATATAATATACAGCATAGTGACGATCGTCAATAACATTGTATTAGAATTAGTTAGAAGAGTAAATCTTAGAACTTAGAAAAGTTTTTTGTAACACTGCATGGTGAAAATTGTGATTATTTCTCAATGTATACAAATGTCAAATCAATATGTTGTATACTTAAAACTAATAGAATGTTATATGCCAATTATACTGCAATAAAAAAAGAATTAGCTGTTGAATACTTATGTGTCTGTTGGCCATGTATATGTCTTTAGAAAATACTCAGGTCATTTGCCCATTTTTAAATCTAACTGTTTTTTTTGGAGTTGAGTTGTAGAAGTTCTTCATATATTTGGGGGGTTAACCCAAGACCCCAAGTCTTGAATACTTAGAGCCAGAGAGATTATTAGAGGAAATGGCTTCAGTGTGAAAAAGGAAGGAAGAGAAGAAAATATAATGCAAAGAAAGACCTGAAAAAGAAGATAGAAGAAAACGGAAGAAAAAAATCAGAGGAGGAGAAGCCATGTGTGGGTCAGTACTCCCTTTACAAAAAATGTTACCTCTACGTTGGAGCACAGTGAAGTGATGAACTTATAACTTCCAAGATGTTCTGAAATATTCTGAAATACATGGTTTAATCTCAGAAACAATAGCAAATGATCACCTCAAGAATAAATTATGTCTGTTTTATAAGGTACTATTTTAGAAACTAAGAATACAAAGGTGAATACCAATGGATTCCTGAACTAGAATATATATATTATACTTGAGGAGGGATGAGAAATAAGGAATTAAATATCAATACAATCCTGGATCATGTACCAAGAGAAAGTTATGAGAGTTGGTAAACATATTCCCTTCTTGAAAGCAAAATCACATCCCTTACTATGTAATCTTTAGCACAGACTTTCTGCATGTGGCTCTTCACTGTATAATTGTTAAGTTTAATCAGATTAATGTAATTCAGAACCTGGTGGTATCAATAAAATAATTTTGAGATTGAAAATTACAGTTTTCATGTTTCTTGGGGGTAAAATTTGCATGATATCTATTTGGTTCATTCTGAAATTTGAGGTCCTCTTGTTGATGCAATGTCTACTGTTAGCAATAAAGTACTGGGTTTGCCAGTGCTCCTTGCTTTCTGTACACCATTTTGCAGAATTCAGTGCCAGAAACAGTATTCTATAACCACTTTCAATTCAATTCTACTTCATCAATGAAATTTTTTGAGTCTCAAGGCAAAGCTTTATACTGTACAGTCTAACAAATGACCTCAATTTTCTTCAAGTTTATTGCCAAGTTGTAACCACTGACTCAGCATAACTATTCATCATCCTTTCTTATGATGAGTGAGTTTTCTGAATGCAGTTATCAGCATATGGCAGATTCTGTATGACTGCTTCAAGGACTTTTGTAGAGGCTTGCATATGATTGAGAATTCATGAGCTGCTCCACACTTGTGTCTCCTCTCTGGATGTGCACATTTAGCAAATGATGCAGTGAGCTTTCAAGGGCTAGGCTGGAATTACTTATTGCTCCACTGTTTTCATTTTACCGGAAGCTTAAATGTCAAAAGAAATGTTCTCTGCCATTTAGTCAAATGGCATCAAGGTGAAACACTTTTCTGATAATGAGTATATTTAATTTTTCTAGGGAAAGATAGTTTCTTCCCTATTAAAACTAATTGGAAAATTTACGTCTATTATTCCATTAGCATCTAGAAGCTTCAGAGCTTATGTATTTTTAGATACATTATGCTCTTGGATTTTAAGTTTATGGCCAATTTCCTGTATCTTTTTTTTTCCTTTTCTTCACTTTAAAGTTCCTAAAAACACAGAAGATAATAAAATATTTTTGGTATCACTATAAGCATCTAAGAAAGAATGCCTATCTTGGTAGAGAAGTGATATATTATTAATAATGTCAAATGAGACAGGTACTTAAAACATTTTAGAAACACTGAAGAGAATAACAATTATTATTTTCTCTTGTAGCATTTCCGGTCTTCTGTCATCACACTAAAATCCAGTTTTCGGGGGCATCTGGGTAGCTCAGTCAGTTAAGTATCCAACTTTGGCTCAGGCCATGATCTCACCGTTTTTGGGTCTGAGCCCCACATTGGGGACTGTGCTGACAGCTCAGAGCCTGAAGCCTGCTTCAAATTCTGTGTCTGTCCCTCCCCCACTCACACTCTGTCTCTCCTCTCAAAAATAAATAAACAGTAAAAATAAAATAAAACAAGGGGCGCTTGGGTGGCTCAGTTGGTTGAGCGTCTGACTTTGGCTCAGGTCATTATCTCGCGGTTCGCGGATTCGAGCCCCACATCGGGTTCTGTGCTGACAGCTAGCTCAGAGCCTGGAGCCTGTTTCGGATTCTGTGTCCCCCTTCTCTCTGACCCTCCCCTGCTCATGCTCTCTCTCTCTCTCTCTCTCTCTCAGAAATAAATAAAAACATTAAAAAATTTTTAAAAAGTAAAAAAATAAAATCTAGTTTTCATCTATATGCAAAAATCTCACACACACATACATACACACACACACTGTATATATACATATATATATGTTTGTATATACATATACACACACACATACAGTTGACCTATGAACTGCATGGGTCGACTTTTTTTTACAGAATAGTACTGTAAATGTTCTTTCCTTTATGATTTTCTTTTTACAAGCTTATTATAAGAATATAGTATATATACAATACATATAAAATGTGTTTCAATCAACTGTTTACATTATTAATAAGACTTCCAGTCAATAGTAGGCTACTAGTAATTACGTTTGGGGGAGTTTGTGAGTGAAATAGTATACACTATTTTCCATTGAATTAGGGAGTTGTACTCTATCCGTCACATTGTTCAAAGGTCAACAGTACATATACTTATCTGTGTGTATTGTGTGTGTGTATATCTATATGTATATCTATATATCTATATCTATATCTATATCTATATCTATAGAGAGAAACAAAATTAGTTTCAGATATCTATATTTTATAGTCAATTTTTATTACAGGAAATAAATTTCTACCCTTTACCCTTTTGCGGTATAGGAAGAATATGAATTAATTTGGAAAAAAATTTCTAGTCTCAATAACAAGAAACTTTTATATGCACAGGAAGTTTTTTGCACTACATGAGGGTTAGATCTGTGCTTCCTAGAGCTTGAAAGGAAATTGGTCCCTAAATGTACTGCTAGTTAAAATTTCAGGGTTTTTGTAGCAACCAGGGCATAAACTTTTCAAATAACAGTAGGGTTTATAGCCCTTAGTGTGAAACTTTAACAGGTCTGTGCCTAATGAATTTCTGGGAAGCCAAAGACAGGAAGCGGTTTGGGAGATTCAGCAGATAATGGCTGCCTTTGCAACCAGACACTAAACCAGGTTACCAGCACCTGGTGGTCTCATAATACTGATTTTTTTTGTGGTTGGTAAAGCATTTGTATAGTCATTCAAAGTTTTTATTTTGTCTCATTTTACAAAAAAATTACTTTCGATGAATAAAAATGTCAATGAACCAGCCATATGCTTTAAAAGCTATATCTATCTATATTCAAATACATATATATATATATATATATATATATATAAACATGTGGGCATATCCATGAAACATCCTTAAAAAGAAAACAAAACTAGTATTAGTGGATCCCTCAGAGAAAGAAAACATGGGAAGTTGGAGAAACGTTTAGGAAGATTTAAATTTCACTGTGTGTCTTCATTTGACTTCCAAATTCTGTATGCTGTGTATTTATAAAACAAATACAATTTTACCATAAATTTGTCTAATCTTTTCCCTTTGTCTTACCTGGTATGCACTTTTTTCCTAAAAACAGTAAAGGCATTTGAAGCAAGTTTTCCTTTGAAATTTCATCAGAATCATTTGTTCGCTTTCTTAATACTTTAGTTATGTCAAATTCAACCATATACTAAAGATAATGCCTTAGTTTAGAATAAGTATTTACATCCTAAAATCTCTAAGAACTTTCATGCCTATAACCCTGTACATTGGCCCATTTACACAATGACCCAGACACTGTCTATAAAACAATGTGAAAACCTGAGAATAATGAAAATTACAAGCACATTTTAATTGTATAATTGACTGTACGACAGATAATCACATTTTTTTCTGATGACACCTATGCAAAATGAAGCAAAGGGAAAATGTAACCGCTTAGAAAGTTTTAGTTAGTCAAGATGCATGTATAGCAAATATTAATATGTCCAACTCAGTGAATCCTGTCTATCACTGCACATTTAAAAAAAAAATAGTTGTAGAGCTATTAGGAAACTGAAGAATCAAGAGGAGGGAGGCAGTTCTGTGATTATGAATGGTTAAGGTAAAAACCAAGTTAACCCTGCTCCCCATTTTATGTTGCTTTCATCTTCCATCCATTGTCCAAAAAGCTAGGTTTTTGTTCTTTTTTTAGCTTTCTTTATTTTTGTTTTCATTTGCCATTTCAACTGCATCCCATTAATGTCTTTGTCAAATACCTTTAAATATGCATGCAGTACCTTGGCACTAATGGGATTAAGTTAAAAAATCCAGCTCTCCTGGTTTTTCCTGTTCTTTTAATACTTGTATTCTTCTTGGTCATGGGATGACCATACATGTCATTAGGATAGCCACTGATCTTAAGACTCCCATGTAAGGTGTCTTCCTAAATAACCCAGCATGATCCCTGAAGGAGCAGAAAATCCAAGATATATCTGATTGCGTACTTCCCAAAATGGATCTGTTAGAGCTATTCCCCAGTTGGGGCACTCATCCAATGGGTGGACCACTCCCTTGGGACTGGGTCATGGATACAGCTCATGAGAAAGTTTCCAGGGTTAGGTAGGAATTTCACACTTTTGTTTTTTCATGTCTCTTATTTGCTCTTACCCATGGGATATTTGGCATTCTGGGTCCTGCTCTCAGATTAAAGGCACATCTGGCTTAGACAAATGATGCTTAATATGATATAAAATAGCTGCCCTTTTCCAACAAAGGCCAGGACCTCCACCCCACCCATTTGTACTAGATCTAGAGGCTTACAAAGGGTATTATTGGTTGTCAAATATATCGACTCTCTCAAAATTGAAAGAGGCAACATCAATGTTTGCATCATTCAATTCATCCACCAGTACCTACTGTAACCTAGGAAGCAGTAGGGGAGGAAGGGGAGTGGACATCCCCATCCCTTCTTAAATAGTACAAAGGTGTCAGAGTGGTCTAGAAGAGGGATGCCTCCTGCCACTCTGAACCCCAGGAACCTTTGGCAATATTCCTGATGGGACCCCATTTGGAAGGCAAGGGGGATTTTCATAATGGACTCCTAGTTTATGTACTTTCCTCATTTTGCAGGATTTAACTATCGGGTCAACTTCCTCAATCCCAAAGGATTCCCTCTTGGACTGTCCCTTAACATATTGGAGCCCATTTGGATTTAAAGAAAAAATGTCAAACCCTACTTCCCACCCCAAATAATAAACATTTCATCTATTTAACAAGTGTTAATAGAAGATAGAAACCCAGTCCCCAGGGTGCATACTCTCTTTCCCTCTCTCTCTCTTAAGCTCTCCTGCTCTCAGATCTTGAGAGTGTACTTTTTGCTTTAATAAGCTTTCCCACTTCAGTTACTCATCCACGGTGCTGCATATCTGTCTTTGAAGTCTTTCTCCCTACAAGACCAAGAACCTTCAGCAACTCCTCTGCATCTGGCTGGGTCAAGTCCCCAGGACCCAGGCTCTCCCCAATTCACCCAGCAACATCTTTTTAGCAACCACAAAAGGATAAGGTAACAGCAGGTTGAGCAACTCTTCATCAGTGGGTGTCCAACTCTTGCCTTCCTTGTGAAGGAGAGTTGCTTAGTCAGTGTTCTCCTTTGTTATACTCTTTCCTGTCTACCTGGGAAAAGGCCTAAAAAGAAAACAAAAACCACTAGTTCATCAGATTAAATGCAATCTCAGTGCAGGGGAGACTTCTCCTGTCTCCCAGGGAAACTTATGTTGATTAAAAGAAAGGATGGGCAGGGGCTCCCTCTTTAGGAGGTATACTAGGCCTAAGAGGTCAGTAAGGTTGGGGACACTCACCTCCACCAAGGATGATAGTTTGATGGTTCCAGGGAGATATCCCTGGTGCACAGACTACCAAAGGTGAAACTCTTCAGGTTCAGCAGGGACATCTCTAACTCGGGAAACTGTCACTGTCTAGCTTTCTTCTAAATCCTGAATCCCATCTGACACTCCCTTGGGAATGCATCCTGAGAAACTGGAACAGGTAACCCTGACGCTTCCTTCCCAGGTCTGCTTCTTTTATAACACTGTTGGCTTCAGTGTAAACTAGAGGAGAGGGAAGTATGACCAGAACAATCTCATATGGTCAGGTCTTCATGGCTCTGTACTGAAATTTTGATCTGTCCATACTTTTTTAGGGTGCCTGCAAATACCCATCTTCTCACCCTCTACTCCTCAATCCACCACCAGTTCAGCTGCCTCAGACCCTTTTACTTCTGTTAATCCACCACCTTCCCTGTATGTTCTCTCTCTTCCCTTCTTGTTCTCTGTGCCCCACCCCCTTTGTCTCTCTTGCAAACAGGTTGCTGCCAGGATCCTGTATATGCCTTCCTGTTTTTCCTGAGACACTCTTCTCTTTGTTTGCTCTTTTATGTGTCACATCTGAAATATATCTTGAGAGAACTGGATGAATATTGTCTGACTCTTGTTTTATTGGAGAGGAGTGGGTTTCTCCCTCATTCGTTTCCTAGGTTAAGGGGTATGATAATTTGAGCCAAGTGTCTGGTTAGTCTGACTCTGGATGGAGACTTTAAGGAAACTCCTTTTGTTCAAGGAGGTTCCTATCTTCTCTGGCGGGATAAGGACTCCCTATTTTCATTTTTTTGGAGGAAAAGAAAACATGCATCTGTTCATCTGTCTGAGTTTATGAACTTTAGGACTGGGAGTCCTATTTCTTCTGTCTGTGCTTTTATCTGCCTCCAGCCTTGCTGGTGGCACCTCCCCTCTTCTGCCTCCCCCTCCCCCCCCCCGTTTCTGCACCACACTGGGCACGGTTCACATTACTGACTCCTGTACCATCTTTGGTGCCTCTGGTGCCATGGGGTCCTTCTCCCCCTACTCTCACTATCAAGGAGCAAAAAGCACCCCAAGCGATTAGGTAATCTTGAGAGGTTCAAACCGAAGCACCTCCTAAAGCAGTTTGAAGGGGCTCAAAGTTTCCCTTGGACTAAAACCAGCCCCTTCATATTGTCCCACAGGTGCCCGAAGCAAAATTCACAGTGGGGAACAGATTGATTGACTTTTCACAGGCACAGGTGCAAAATACTCTGTATTAAAGCTAATTTCAGTTTGTTAGTTTAACTACAATAGACATGTCTTTAGAGTTATCAGTATTAAATACAAAACTTTTTACTATGGTTTACTAAAGGTCAAATAAGCTCATGTTATCTTTGTTGCAATTTTTCAGCAAAAGGTGACTTAAGATGATGGTTCATTTTATGTCTCATAAGAGTTTTCATGGGTAATTGTGAAGAATAAGTAGTTTGAATAAATAAAAATGTTTATAGGCAAAACTTATAAATAGCTTTCAAAATCTCTGGTAACTTGGAACTTTAAAATTTTGCTAAGTTAAATGACAAACTGGGTTGAACTCATTGCTTATCCAAGTCTTTTCCAAATAAGATAAAATGCTAAAGCACTGATTATTGAACATAGATTTGTGCTTTGGCTTCTTATTATGGAGAAACTGAGGATGCCCCAGCCTATTGGTAAACATACTGTCTGCTTTCCTGAAAGTTTGTACTATGGGAAGATATTGTTTTTAGACATTATGAAATGTGTTCATAAATTTGCCACACTAAAGATCAAAATTGATTACTACTCAATTTTCACTGGAGACTAAGGTTGCTAAATTACAATTCAGTTAAATGTAATTGACTGATGGAAATGACAAGGAAAACAACTCTGTTGAAAGGAGGCAAAGTGTAAAGAAGGTATAAGAAATGAAAATACATTTTGCTGAGGGAAAAAGAAAGTAATTGTGTCCTAAAATGAGACTGGTCATTTAGAGAGAAAAGGCTTTGGATAAAATCTAAATGAAAAAGAAAGTTGTAGAAGGTTTATAAAAGGGAATCTTTAGAAAAGAATTTTATATGAGGTCAGAACTAAGATTAAAATAAATGGATAATTAAAAAAATAAAATAAATGGATATTTACGGTACACTGGTAGACTGAAATTCTACTTTTCTGTTAAAAAAATCTCTCTTGATACAAAGTTATAAACAAAGATATTTTTTTCTTCTTTACCTGCCCAGAATACCAAAGCTTCTATATTTTATCTTTATGAGTAGAAATTCAAAGAATTTGAAGAAACTTTTGTAATATGGCACTCTCTGCCTTCTCCCTCCCCTTTGATTGCTAAGTATATAATTATCAGCCTCACACAAAAAAGTGCAGCTCTTTCTGCCCATGGGTCCTGTCCCGGTGCTACTTAAATAAACTTACTAAGTTGGACTATAAAAAAAAATTCTGTTGACCCCGCTATGACAATAATTTATTAATCTATTTTGTCATATCTCATTTTAAATTATTTCCAAATAGGTCATGAGAAAAGTTGATGTTTTGCTGCATTGTAAATGGTACTTTATTTTATATTTTATTTTCTAAGCATGCATTCATAGTATTGAAAACATTTCATTATATTCTTCAAATTGGCCTTTCCAGTAAAATTGCCTAAATTCACTTTTAGTTTAATTAGCCTAAATAGATTGTGTGTTGTGTGTTAATTCTGTTTGACATTCCATAGTATTAATTGTATCATCTCCAATTAAGAATTTTATTAATTCCCTTCCAACCACTAGGCTTCTTTTTTTGTTATTTTATTTTGACCTTAACATCCATAATAATATTGTATAGTAGCAGTGAAGATACTGAAAGAATTGCTTTTTTTCTTCTAAATTAAAGGGAACATAGGTCAACTTTCTAACTATGATGTTCAATGTAAGTTTTTGGTAGCTAGTTTATCAAGCTGAAAAGTTACTTGCTATTCCTAGTTTTCATTTTCTTATATAAATAAGTAAGAAACATTTTCAGATTCTTTTTCTTCTTCTTTTGAGATATAATCAAATTCCTTACATGTCAACTATTATAATGAATTACACCGTTATAATTTTTAATGTTATTGGGGGAATAGTTCAGACATAGAAATGAATGCATATATTATGTATTTAAAGTTAAAAAATTTGATAAAACAAAGGTCCTGCTTCTAGTAATGGCAGAGTAACTTCTATTTGACAATCTCTCCTGCAGATAAAAATTATGAACTCTGGACCAGATATACAATAACAACTGTCATTGAAGAGCAAACAAAAGAGAACAGAAACTGGAAGGTATTTGACCCTTAAAAGAAGAGAATAGTAGGAGAGATCCATGTTTATATGTCCTTTCAATGAGTGCAATCTCTGGTCCGTTCAATGCAAGACAGCTAGAATTTAAACATAATTATGTCTTTTTTTGCTGGAGGAAGTTTGGGGGTGCAGGAAGCTCACAGAGGGAACCCTGAAAGAAAAGAATCATAGGGGTGAAGCCCTGAAACCTGCATGTAAATGCCATTAATCTTTCTCTCCTGAGTGCATTTTTTAAGGGAAATTTCAAGGAACTCAAGGATAAGCAACAGCTGGAAAGCTAAAAGAACTTAGAGCTTTCAGCTATGGCCAACCAACCAGATTTCTCAAAGAACAGACAAAAAAATAATAATAACATAAACACAACCTAAGTGATTTGTGAGACAATACAAAGCAGTCCAACATTCATATGAAAAAGAGGACAAGTAGAGTGGAGCACAATATATGATTAAATAAGTAATGACAGAAACTTCCCATATTTGAGAAAAATCTTAAATTGTCACAGATCCAAGAATTAAAAAAAACACACACACAGTAAGGCACAAGAGTCATGTTGCTTATAACCAAAGATAAATGGGAAAATTGAGAATTACCAGAGAAAATGGTACAATACATATAGGGTAACAATAACAAAATAATATGCAATAATGAGTTAACTTTTTATTAGAAGTAATAGAAGACAAGAGACAGTGGAATAACACCATTAGAGATCTGAAATTAAAAAGAAATAAAACCTGCTAATCCCAATTATATAACTAAAAATACAGTTCAAAACCACACAAAAAATTAAGATCAATAAAAAAAGAATTTCTTATCAGCAAACTGGAACTCAAAAAATGTTAAAGTCATTTGGGATGAAGAGAAATGACATCAGAAAGATGCAGATTTACAGAAAAGAAGGAACATCAGAAATGACACATGTATGAATGAATGTAAAATATTACACACATATTTTTTAAATTTCATTTAGAATTACACTTAAAATTTGTAACACAATAATATGTAGTTTATTATGAATGCAGATATAATATAAACAGCAATGACAGCACAAAGGATGGTATAAATAGAAATAACCCAAATGTTCTTCAGTAGACAAATGGATAAAAATAGTGGTATACACATACAGTGGAATATTATTCAGCCTTTAAAAATAAAGAAATTCTTCCATTTGTGACATCATAGATGAAAATAGAATACATTATGCTAACTGAAATAATTCCATCACAAAAAGAAAAATACTTCATGATTACATATATGTGAGCTATCTAGAATGGTCAAACTCACAGAAGTAGAGAATTCACTGTTCTTTGCTAAGGAATGGGAGGGGGAAATCAGAAGTTGTTGTGCAATGGGTATAAGGTTCGTGAACACTACAGTGTTGTGTACTTGAAAATGTGCTAAGAAGTAGAGGTCATGTTAAGTGTTATGCCCATGAAAGACAGAAAGACAGAAAGACAGAAAGACAGAAAGACAGAAAGAAAGAAGGAAGGAAGGAAGGAAGGAAGGAAGGAAGGAAGGAAGGAAGGAAGGAAGGAAGGAAGGAAGGAAGGAAGGAAGAAAAAGAAAGAAAGAAAGAAAGAAAGAAAGAAAGAAAGAAAGAAAGAAAGAAAGAAAGAAAGAAAGAAAGAAAGAAAAAAAGAAAGAAAGAAAGAGAGAAAAGAAGAACAGGGCACTATTTTGATTTTAGCTCAGGTCATGATCTCCTGGTTCATGACGTGGTTTAGAGCCCTCACGTCAGCCTTGGCCAACCCACCCCCTACATCTGGCCCGCATGGGGCTCCACACTGACAGTACGGAGCCTGTTTAGGATTCTCTGTCTCCCTCTTTCTGTCCCTCCCCTTCTCTCATGCATGCACACCTTTCTCTCAAAATAAATAAATAAACTTTAAAAAATAATAAAAAGGACATATGAAATCTTTTGGAGATGATGGATATGTTTCTTTCCTTGACTGTGGTGATAGCATCACCGGTGGATGTATAAGTTCAACTCCCCAAAATCTATACATTACATATGTGTAATTTTTATATATCAGCTGTACCTTAATAAAGCTGAAAAAAATGAAACAGTACTACTGCAAAGCTGTAATGTTTTATATTGAGTCATCTAATTTTAACTCTAAATAAATGTGGAAAGCTGAAGACATACACTGTTTTCATAATAGCAGCAATTAATATAATGCAAAAGGCAGAGTTCATTAGATTAGATGTGAAAGTTAGAATCAATGCTTTCTAAAAGAGACAAACTTTATGTATGAAAACACAGACCTCTTAAAAGTAAGGAAATGAAAAAATATATACCATGCAAGCAGTAAGCATAAAAAAGCTGACGGGGCTTTATGTTTACATGCATATGTTCTCTTTTGACTTACTTCTTGCTTTTCTCCCATCCTGGCCTCCACCTTTTTTGCCATTCTTCCTTCCTTCTGTACTGATTCAGAGCAAAATTACCGGTTATGCCATGTGTGTGGTTTGAGGCTATGTGTCAGGGGCCAGTAACCCGGCTTGTAGTTTCAAAGCTCTACAGGGCAAAGAGGGGCTCTGTCTGGGAGCAAGAAACACTGACAGGGAAGAAACCGGAGCAGGCCAAGTAGGGCATCCGCATGAGTGGTGCACAAGTCCCAAAGCAGGTTTCTAATTCTGAGCAAAGTAAGAATGTTTCCCAAGTGTTGGTGATGGATCACAACAATAACATGACCTACTAGTCTTCAGTGTTACCTAAAAGCAAATAAATTCCTATATGAATGGGACACAGAAAAGAGGAGCACATAACCCTTGTAGTTACGAAAAACTAGAGGGAGAATTTTCTAGAAGCTAAAGAACCACAGAGTTATGGCAAAGGATAAAATAATAGTGCCAAGATGGTTCTGATAAAATTTTCTTAAATTTACAGCTTTTCCAAGATCTGGGGAATCCTCCAATAATGGGAGTTTTTATACTGTGTAAGGTTTTAAAACTTTTTTAAAGAGAGAAAGCTTTCTCTTTATTCCTAAAGCCCAATATTTCATGTGGTTAAGATATATATTTGTCTAGTTTTAGGACACCTCAGTCATATTTGGCAGCTGGGAGATTACCTTATAAAACTATATGCATAAGGTTCACTTTTCATTTATCAGCATATCCATCTGTTATCCACACAAAGAGTCAATATACATTTATGAAGTACTTTTTTAAATCACCATGATAGGCAACAAAGAATAAAAATATGAGCCTTATTTTTACTTGACATATCATTCTTGAGAATATCCAGGATATCAACGATAAATACCACTTTGCTTGATTCTAAATCTCTATCCAGTGCTGCTCTGTGATATAAGGACCTTTAAAAACATTAAAGTACAATTAGTATCATTTGGTTATCTACTACTTTTGTTGGTACCATTCTTGCCCCCTTTATAGCACATAATTGCCTACCTTTGGTGTCACCACTTTCCCTCCTCCCGCTCTCACTCAGAGCAACCAGCTCTATCAGTCTATTGAAAGACCTTTGTCAAGGTTGCCGATAGACTACCACATTGTTACATCTTGGTCAATTCTCAGCTCCCATCTCACTTAACAAACATTGGCAACATTGGACACTCCCCTCATGATTCAGGGACATTCGTCTCTCTTGGCTATCCCTCTATCTCTTTTTTAGTGCTTTTGTTTGTTCATTTTGTTTAGTAGATCCTCATATCCTCTATAGATGGGCACAAACTTCAGATGCCTTTTCTTCCTAGATAATCTCATTCAGCCTCATGAAATTAAATACAATCTAAAATTATGAGTCACAAGTTTACATTTCTAGCCCAGACATCTCACATAAACTTCTCACTTTTATAGCCACTTGCCTACTCAGCTTCACTATTTGAATATCTAGTGCCTAAAATTATGTAACTCTTGGTGAGTAGTAACTTGATATTATTGATTGATATTATTGAATTCCTAAGGTAAGCCTGAAGTTCAAGTCCTCACTGTGGAACTATGTTGGATAAATCATGATAACCTCCTCTCAAAAGGTAATGGAGATGAAAGAAGGGAGCAAGATATGTGAGAATAGATAGTAATAAGATGCTTTAGGGGTTCAGAGGAAACAGGTTAATATTGGGTGGACAGGCTGGTCAGTTTTCATATTAATACTGGATTTCAACTTAACCTTGAAAGAGTGTTAAATATTTTACAGCTAAAAATAGGGGAGAATCACACCTAGGATGTGTAAACAGCATGAGTAAAGGCAAAGAGGAATTTGGCATTTGGCATGTTTAAGAATTATTGAATGATTCAAAGTGATTAAACCATTAGCTGCATGAGACCAGTCAAAGCTGGTAAGGTAGATTGGAAGTTAAATTCTAAAAGTCTTTTGTGAAATACTGGCCAAGAAGAAATAATACAGAAATTGTTTTTCAAATAGAGCAATTGAACAGGCAGTCCCTTTTAAAATTGTATATAAATCTTAACATATAATGCTACATGCTTGCTGTTTTTAAATTCTGATACCCTCAGATGATACCCTGTTTTTATCTAGGCTATTCCCCCTTCAATTGCAAATTCATATTTTGCACTCACTTGCTACTTCTTTATTCCTGATAACTCCACCTCTATCTTGCTTCTCACTTTTATGTTTGTAATAAAATTAGTTCACTTTGACTTCCCATTGTTTTTCAGCTCCCTCTCACTATTACCCCTAAATTCAGCAAGAACTGGGGTGCCTCGGTGGCTCAGTCGGTTAAGCGTCTGACTTCAGCTCAGGTCATGATCTTACAGTTTGTGGATTTGAGCCCCTTGTCGGGCTCTGTGCTGACAGCTAGCTCACAGCCTGGAGCCTGTCTATGGATTCTGTGACTCCCACTCTCTCTGACCCTGCTCATGCTGACTCTCTCTCTCAAAAATAAATAAAACATTAAAAAATTAAATTCAGCAAGAACTGTCTCTAACACTAGAGAAATAACATTGAAACCCCTTTATGCATTGTTTCAGAAACAATGTATTTTATAAAACAGATATAGATATTTTATAGTTTTCTATGGCTGAATTATTAATTTCTTAAATCTATAACATGTAAATATAATTCCCCTTCATACCTGTAAACTCTGAGAGCTAGAATACAAAAAGTATACTACTCTTGGAAGATATTGTTAATTTCCTTTAAAATTAGCCACTTCGACTAGCCATATATTCCAAAAGTTTGGAAAGAAATTCAATTTCCTGATCTGAAGGTAAAAATCGTCCCAATAAACTTGGGTCTTTTATTCTGATCAGATCTTCAGCTCTCCAGTGTGTTGGCTGCTTCATCTCCTAGGATTCAAATATTTTGATTCTCACAGGAACAAAAAGGTTTAATGGTAACATATTAAGGAGAGACAGATATATCTCAAAATTGAAGATTTAATTTTGTCAATGGATACATACTGGTTTCAATATTAATCTTTCTAGATTACAAACTTTAAAAATATAGATGTCTATTGCATTGACAGTATCTTCAAAGTAAAAGTTTATCAGCGTATGTAATAAAGAACTGGCTTTATTGATTTAATAAAGAACTCTACTGACAGTAGAGTCACTGAATGGAATAGTATTGGAGGCACTCCCACACTGAAAGAGTCACGTGTGCAAACAAAGGATACATGAATCAATGTGAAAAAGATAATGATATAAAATGACTGAAGGAATATGGAAGAAAGTGTTGACCAATTTAAACAGGAAAGACTGAAGAAAATTTCACAGAGTAGTAATTTGAACTGGGTCTTAAAGCCTTTGTGTGCAGGGTTGGGAGGGAGGTGAAAGAAATAAGTAAGGTAAAACAGGAATATGTGGAAAAATGTGGCATATTTAGGTAAAATGTATAATTAAGCACTTATAATACAGGGTGGGTTATGAGGGGTCTATGCAGGGATGTACTGAACTTGGGGCAGCAAGTATGGGCATTATATGTCATAAGGAAGAATTTCAATACATCCCAAAAGCAATTAAAAAAAGTACTATAAGCGTTAATGCAAAGAAGAAGAAGAACTTGATTTGGGATATAGAGTGTTGCGTCTTATGACAAAGGCATGTGAATTAGCGGAGGTGGAAAAATCTGTAAAGATGATAGTTCTGATTATCAATGCAGGAGCTCAAGTATGGTATCATGATAATATGTAGTGAGTCAATTGCCGGACATAAGTGAAATTCAAAAGAATTTAAAAGAAAGATCCAAATAGTATATGATGACAAACAAACAAATGGATGCAATTGTGACTAATTGTTGACTAAGCTAATTGGTTAAAAGATAAAATGGACAGCAGGTAAAGATCAATGATTTCAAATAAGCAAATTTAGTACATGATGGTGTCACTGGTGATATAAGGTCAAGTAAAAGGATCTGGATTAATGTATCTGGCACAAAATAGGAGAAAAGATGAAGAAAATGGAGAAATACCTTGTTGAGATATTTTGGAGATATGTTTGCTCAAGTTTCATAATTGTGGGACTTAATTTATAAATAGGTTGAATTTTGCTTAATGTCAGTAAAATTTATCATAGTGTTAGACTCTATCATTGTAACTTTTAAACACAGCCTACTTTGAGCATATATATATATATGCATATATATATAAAATTTATAAATTAATTGAATACTGAAAGAAATAATATGGTTATGTCAGTATTTGAATTCTACCTCTGCACATAATTCTCTGACATTGGTCAAAATCTTTGTTTAGGTTCAATTTTGTCCTCTATAGGTTTGGAAAAGAGTTCTTAACATGTCATTGAAAGGAATAAAGAATATTATATATAAAACTTAGCCAGTATGTCTAGCACAAAATGAGTACCCATTAGATAATACTTATTACTCTTAATAGAAAAGACCTTGAAAGATTTCTTAGTAAATTCTTACCAATATTTCCTGGAACTTAGCTAAATCAGAGTGGGAGGGTAAATTTTTCTCTGTTGAAGGAATTAGAAAAAACAAACAATATTTTACAAGTGTTTCTTTGGGCAATGGACTTCATTATATTCTAAATTATAACCTTCCCTATCACCAAACAATACTCTTTCAGTGAACACTCAATAAATCACAACTCACTCTCTTAAAAATGTGAATTCCAAATTTAGTTTTTTCTTGTTTATTAATCTTTTCCATAGTATTACTTTACACACATATATGCCTCATTATTTCTACTATTCCTCAGAGATTCATTCCCCAGGATCATGGTCTTTGTTCTCTTGCCTTCTCCTTCTCTTTTAACAAGATTCTGTAAACCTTTATAGCTGTAGCTTATCCACACTTCCTTTCACACAATCCTTGCCAATTGGCTCCAAAAGTGTTTTTCTATGGCGCACTCAGAGACCAGGCTTTGCTGTGTCTCAAAATTTGAAAACCTCCCTGTGAAATGTATCTTAAGTTTTAGGTGGTCAAGAATATATTTTCATATTTAAATGGAATTCCCAAAATTTAAATTACACTTGGTCATTATAGAAGAATAAAAGGTAATTATATCAAGTTCATCTGCTTTTCAGAAACCATTATTATTATTATTATTATTATTATTATTATTTAAAAATAATCTGTTTCCTTTGAAGTGTTCTCAACCCTGCCTGACTCAATGACTCCTTTAAAAAACATACTATAATGCCAAATTTATCATTCTAAAATTAAAAGACAGTATATGTTACCCATATACATACTTTTAGAACAATGGTAATGTCCTCTGTAATATAATGGAGGCTAAAAGGAAAAATGTTTATAGGACGCCTGGGTGGCTCAGTCCATTAAGCGTCCGATTTCGGCTCGGGTCATGATCTCACGGTTCATGGGTTCGAGCCCCACCTCGGGCTCTGTGCTGACAGCCAGCTCAGAGCCTGGAGCCTGCTTCCGATTCTGTATCTCCCTCTTTCTCTGACCCTCCCCTGTCACGCTCTCTCTCTCTCTCTCTCTGTCTCTCTCTCTCTCAGAAATAAATAAAAACATTAAAAAATATTTAAAGCTGAAAGACCCATGTCACAGGAAACACTTCAGCCAATGGCAAACCAAGTTGGATAGCTGGTTACCCTAATTTCTCCTCTTGGCAAAATAGACTATCTTCATTAGGTTTTTATGAAGTTGAGTCATAAATGAGAAAATATTTGAACGCTAAAACAAAGTCTAGCACATACAAAGAAAAGCTCAATAAATTACAGATACTATTATTATTATCATTACTTGATCCTAAATAGGCAATGGAAAAAAATAACCTGGAAAGTGAATATATGTTTTAATTTCAAAGCTAAAATCTCAATTTACATTTTCCTGCATATTGAGTACTTTACCATCTTGTCCAAACAATAAAATGAACATAAGAAAAATAGTAAGTGATAACTAATTAGAATTAGTATATGTAGTGGAAATTTTTTTAAAGAGTTTGAATATTTTATTTTACTTTCATAATTTTCTTATTTTTCTCATAAAACAAACTTGGCAATGCTAATATTTGCCAAAGATCATGCAGTTAGAAAACTGAAATAGGACACAAAACTTCACATTGATAGGACTCTCAATTCTTTGCCTATCTGCTCAATGGCCTCTTTCAAATTTTTTAATGTTTATTTACTTTTGAGAAAGGGGGTAGGGGCAGAAAGAGCGGGAGATACAGAATCTGAAGCAGGCTCCAGGCTCTGAGCTGTCAGCACAGAGCCTAACATGGGGTTCAAACTTGCGAACCAAGAGATCATGATCAAGACCTGATGCGAAGTCAGACATTTAACTAACTGGGCCACCTGGGCACCCCTCAATGGCCTCTTTTAATTAAGGAAAAAGAAATTACAAAGTATTGAAATGAAGACCAAATTTCTCAGACTATGGTACTCAAATGTTCAGCTTCCACATTGTACTAAATTATACATTTGTATTACTTGTCAAATGTACCTTGCTAGTGAGCTTGAAAGAAAAGAAAGCAAGATATTGGTGCAGAATCATCACACAGGATGGGGGAGGACTCAGATTCAATGATTCTTAGAAAATTGTATGTATCAAAGAAATCCAAGTGTTTTCGTTTATATTCCACCAGTAGCAGAGTCTGTGACAATCAGCTGAGAGTGGTCACTTGGGACACTAAGTGACACCAAGAGAGAAGAAATATGAGAAAGGAAGAGGACAGCCAATAAAGAATGCACTATCAAGCCATTATCATAAGGCAACCGGAAACTTATCCTCCAGGGAGCCCAGTAAGTCAGTGTAGAACATGTGACTCTGAGTTGTCCAGCCAAAGGTGAGGGAGCTGGAGCATCAATGCACCAACCATCTCCAGTCACAAGCAGTAGGTAGCTCCCAGTAGGCATTTACTCTCTACTATTTTTCTTCCACAGCAGGCTTCGGCCACCAGAGAGAGCCCTCAGACAGTTGAAAATAGGTCAGGATGCACTAAAATACACAACTCAAGGAGATCTGGCCAGGCAATCATAGTGCCTGCTACACCATGGGAGTCTACTTATCTTTTCTTAATGACTCTTCTATTTGGACACATTCAAATCCATTCTATTATCTAATCTGCTAGATACACTAAAGGATTTTAGTTTTCTATGTTCTTGTTGAAGCTGTCCAGTCTTTGCTAACTCCCTCCATTTCTCTAGTTGGAAAAAATACTCTAAAAAGCTTCTCTTAAATATAACCACTTCCATCCGCCTCTCTAGCTTCCTTCAGGAAAAAAACCCCTAATTTTTCACTTACATTCTCTTCACATTATTCGTGTCTTCCCATTTTATATATATAAACAAATTAGTATTTATATATGTTTCTAAATCACTCAGAAGCCATCTGCCAATTTTGATCTGTTTGAGAAGTTTCAAAGCACTATTTTGACACATTTTATATATGTGCTTACATATAACTATACTACCCAGTACTTACCATGTGTTCCAAAAAAGTCAAATTGGAACAAACATAATCATCTTAACCATTGAAATCTCATATAATGGCCAAGTATTTTTAACACTAATGTAGGTTTCTGTTCAATAAATGGTTAGTATAATATTTCCCATCATTTAAAAATATTTACATGAGATTAATCTTAGAATAGCTTTTCCTGATTCCTAACCATATATAAAAAAATCATTCACAGAATATATCTGGAAATTATTCCTCAGGTTAATTTTTCTGTATATTTTCACCTTTGTCTAGGTTGATTTACAGATATCACAATCTAGGTGGACAATTTTGGAATTTCCCTTTGAACTTCTTCAGGATTAATATTTTTCAAAGCCTAAGGACACATAGAGAAATATGTTTAATATTCTAAGATTATTTTGCCATAATTTTCAAAAGATTTTTGCATAGGATATCAAACTTGTGTTGTGAAAGTGTTTCTTATGCCAACATAATTCACTACTGATTTTTACTTAAAATAATATTAATTATCTAATAATAAACTTATTACATGTTAAAGTATGATTTTTATGAAAAATACCTATACTGCAAAAAACAAAGAATAGTTTTATATTTTTCCATATCTCTTTACTGTCTTGTGTAGTAGACAGCTAGATTCCTATATCTGCCTCTGCATTCAGTCTCTTGTAATATCACATGTCAGAAAGTCTCTGGAAATCTCTGTTTATTGTATATTTATAAGAGAATGAGCATAGTAAAAGGAAAATAATGACTTAATGTTTTGAAAATAGTTTTGATCTTCTGGATCCTATGAAAGTGTCTCAGATTTTCATGGGTCCTAGACTGCACTTCGAGAGACAATGCATTAGCGTAAATCTCTACACATAGAAACTGGAAGCTCTAGGAATGCAAATGCTCATTAGGCACATGCAACCGAACTACAGAAGAAGCTAGAAGAAGAGCTCTAGACTAAAAAGAAAAAGGTCCATTAGCTCAATGACTTTTTATGATCTCATAACCTTTCTGAAGTTATTTCATCAGAATAGTGATACAATTAATATATCAAAGGCTTATTTTAAAATGCAAATGATATGATATCAAAATGCTACAAATTTCTTATAAATATTTTTCATACCCACTCACATTTTCATTCTATCATTTACTCACACAGAATATTGTACTTTTACTGCAAAAAGTCTTACAGGTTTGTCTTTGGAAACCTATTGTTGTTATATCCATATCTATTTTAGAAATTTACAAATGGTTATTTCCACTCCTTCTATAATATCTTTGATGTTATAAGGAATGACAATAATAAATGAAATGCTAATTTAACAAGACAAAAGTCCACTTTCCTTTTCTTGCACTAAGTAAATGTTTCTTGCCATGTTTGTGGTATATTTTCAACGAATATTATGTAGACAATAATATTAAAGAACAGAACATCATTGGTATTTGCTTTCAACTGAGGCTGTTAGCCTCATTTTCTTTTTCCTTAGAAGCTGCAGGAATATTTCATAGTTAGGAAGGATGCCCTGGGAACTCTTCCTGCTTTGAAAGCCAAAGGACTGAAAGTAAGACTAAATCTGACCACATATGTAAGTAAACTAATTTCCATATACTTCATTAATCAAAGAGAAGTTTCCCAAGGGACCAAATGATCTCTGGCTCAAAATATTATACTGAGAGCAAATAGTCTGGAGACTGAAAACAGATTCATGAATTGGTGGGGAGAAAACTAGGCCAATAATGATTATCATTTAAATAATTTCAGGAGAGTCCAGAAACAGAAACAAGATTGCACAAAACTGAAATTGGAATGAAAATACATGATAAAAGTGCCAAATGCAAATGACTGTGTCAGAATCTATAGTAGTGTGATAAGCAAGCTCAAAGCTGTAGGCTTTCCCTGGATTAGGGGACATCTGAATATGTTCATGGGATAAGTAAAGGTAAAGACTGAAGGAAAAAAAATAAGAGTATTTAATGGGCATATATTGTAAAAGATCTATAGCACAGACAACACTGATAGCCTTGGAAAGCATGATTCCACCCTCTAATATGGAAAGAAAGAAGGAAATAATTCATTCCTTTAATCAAAATGTATTTAGTGCCTGCCCATAGGTGTCACTATCTCTTGACTGTTAGAGAAAAACAGTGATCACAACAGCCAAAACTCCTTGCCCTTAGGGCTTACATTCCAGTTGGCAAAAACCACCATTAAATTATTCAAAGTAATCATTTAATCAAATGAAAAGAAAAGAAAGAAAGGAAAAAAAGGAAGGAAGGAAGGAAGGAAGGAAGGAAGGAAGGAAGGAAGGAAGGAAGGAAGGAAGAAAGAAAGAAAGAAAGAAAGAAAGAAAGAAAGAAAGAAAGAAAGAAAGAAAGAAAAGGAGAGAAAGAAAAGAAAGAAAAAGGGAGGGAGGAACTGTGGGTGTGGGTAGGGAGGAAGGAAAGAAAGAAAAGCTGGGGCATCTGGGTGGCTCAGTCGGTTAAGCGCAGACTCTTGGTTTTGGGTCAGGTCATGATTTCATCGTTCATGAGACTGAGCCCCATGTTGTGCTCCATGCTGTCAGCATCCTTGGGATTCTCTCTCCCTCTCTCTTTCTTTGCCCCTCCCCTACTCATGCTCTCTCTTTCTCAAAATAAATAAACATGACAAATTATTTACAAAGAGAAAGAAGAAAAACAGGCAGAGAGAAGAGAAACAAAAAATGACGGAGGAGAAGAGGGAGATAGAAAGAAGTGGTAAATGCTATAGAAGATAATTGTATGGAATAAGATCTAATTTTAAATAGGGACAAGTTGTCCTTTGAACAAGAAATCTGAATAAGACCTGAATGAAGACAAGTCTAAACCATGTAAAAATCTGAGGTAAAAGAATTCCAGTCAGATGACCAGTGCAAAGGCCCTAAGGTGAGAGCATAGCTAATGTGTTAAAACAAAGAGCAAGGCACTGAGACAGCCTAGAATGAGAAAGGGAAAGGGTAGTGGAGGGTGAAGTCAAAGTGATGATGAGGGTCTAGTTCATGGAGGATGTGATTGTCCATTTTAATATTTTTGGTTTTCATCCTGAGTGAAATGAGTAATTGTTGGAGAGTTCTGAACAGATTAGTTACGCAAAAAGCATTGCTTTATCTGCTGTGTGGAGAAGAGATTGTAAGGGGTCAATGACAGAGTCAGGGAGACCATTAGGAGGCTATTATAATAATGCAGGTGAGAGACGATTTTGGCTGGGACCCAGATGGTAGCCATGGAAATGATCAGAAGTGGTAGGATTCTGGATATTTTCTCATTCTACCCTCACAGAATTTGCTGAAAGTTTTGATGTGAGGTGTGAAAGAAATAGAGGAGTCAGGAATGAATCATGAGCCCAAGGAAATTTATAAAGAGAGGGAAGAATAAAATGGAATGAGTTGAAGTGATATGGACTTACACTTAACAGTAAAATATCTTTGAGGTCGTATTCCAAGACAGAGTGTTAAGCAGTTTTAAGACAGTAAAATGTTTGAAACAGCTGCTGAGCAAAATCATATCGAAGTGGGATGAAAATTCCTTCACACTTTCTGAACTCTTTCAATCTACTTACCACTTTAGGGAGCACAGGGACATAGATGAGTCCCTTGACTGAAACCTCAGAATGACTAAGCACACTATAACTCTGGGTTAGCTGGACCCAATACATCTAATCTTTTGATATCTCCTGCCATTCACTGCTCCATGACACTCATATGAGGCCACATCTCTTCATTGACATAAACTAAACTCCATCCCTGGATGTCTGGCTTTTGCCTTCTGCCCCAACTAGTTTCTCATGGAGTATACTTTTTTTTGAATGATAGTAATTCCTTTCCAGAAATTCCTTAAAAACTCTGGGGAGTAAAATGTTTGAGGAAATCCATTGGCTCATAGTTAAAATATTTGACATAGTTAAAATAATTAATATTATTGGTCAAATATGTTATTAGTAGTATCTGTGTAACATGCAATGTGAATTTATGTTTAGACTGTGTTGTGCAAGATTTTTAATCTCCAGGAGTGCTAGATATAAATACAAACAGCCATTATATATGACCTTGATGGGGAATTTGATTGTAGTTACTACTATTCGTGCAGCTAAGTCATCTTACTTCTACCATAGGATGTAAGGCTCAGCATGCCAAACTGTACAAGGAACAAGGCAGATATGTTAATAAAAAAGAACAAGTTTTTCTCTTCCAGAGCCATGGACAGTTTCACTCATCACTCAGCATGTGTGATGTCTCTTTAATTTTCAACTCTGTAGACTGTGGGAAGAGTGGGAAGAAAAGAACATTATATATTTAATTAAAATTTAATGTGAACAGGTAAAAATACTGGCTTTTACAATTTCTGGACTAATTTCCAAACACATGAATCTCCTGTACCTAATTATTGATCTCAGAATTAAAACAAATCTTCAGTAATACTTCAAGACTTGGGTATTTTCATTGCTTAATCAGAAATTAATACACGGACTTATAAAATTATGAATTTAGTTCTAAAAGGATCTTTGGAGATCCTACTTCTTGATTTTGATTATGTGATTTGTTTATTCATGTGTTCATTTAATTAAAAAAATTTTGAGCATCTATTATATGTCATTCACTGTGGGAGACACACTGAATAAGTAGTGAAAACAAAAGACACAAGACTCTCCCTAGGAGAGTTTTAGGACCAGCAGAAGAGGCAATCAATTAGAACCATTACAAGACACAAAACTATAGAATATGCAAGTTTCAGATTAACCCAAAAAGAGCCTAAGTCAACAAGGAACATTTTTAAGAAGAGACATTTAAGCTGAAATCTAAAGAATGTTCAAGAATTCGCCAGCTGAAGGAGTGAAACAAACAAAGCCCAGTACATGTTAGAGTCTAGATAGGAGACTCTGAAAATCAGATAATTGTGACTTTAAAAGCCGTTCCACAATGTGTACTTTTCAAACTGGCAAAGATTAGCAAAGATACTTATCCTCCTTCAGAATCTGGAATGGCATTGTGATATATTGGCTCTGAACTCTTTTCCATTTTTTTTCTCGGTTTATTTTGTTTCACCTTGATGTTAAAGCCCTAGAATTAGTGCTCTTTTAAAATTTCTATATGTACATATTTAGATTTCCCAACATTTCCATGTCTTTGCTCTTTCTTGATTAAATTTGTTATTTGCTTTATCAATTAATTCTGCCACTCATTAAACCTATTCACATTTAATCTTGATTCAGTTTGCTATTTTTCTGTAAATAAACTTTGTTTTATTTTGCATAATTAGTTATGTCATTATTTCACCCTGACTCTTGAAACACTGATAAATTATTTCTGTAAAAAACATGTCTAGATCAATAATTACTCTCTATGAGCACTGTGAACACACATCCTGAGGTGTGTTGTTTCTCAGGAGAAGTTGGCTGTAACTCTATTTGCCATTACATTGTAGGTAAACAGTCTATTTTTGTTCTGGTGCTTTTATGATTTTTAAAAAATATTATAACTGTAATGTGTCTGGATATAGATTTTTAAAAAGGTATCCTGTTCAGGATCACATGTGAATCTTCAAAATTTGAACATATGTTTCAAACTGAAAATACTACTTCAATTTTGAAAAATATTCAACCATCATCATTTGGAAAGGTGTTTTTTTTTTTTTTTTCCCCCATCAACTCTCTTGTTTGCTTCTGTAACTCTTAAATTCTCTCCCTTTTCTCTTTATTTTTTTATGCAGATTCCTGGGTAACTTCCTCAGAGATACTTTGTCATTAACAAAATATCTTCCTTTATTTGCTCTATTATTTAACCCATCCATTAAGTACACTTATTGCAATAATGATACTTTTTATTCCTAGAATTTCTATATGTTTTCTTAACATAACTGGCCATTTGTTGTGTATTCAGTTCTGTTCTCCCATTTTCCCCCTCCCTTCCTTATTATAAAATTATTTTTAATATATTTCTAAATTCTCTTAGATTATTATTTCTAGATCTCATATATAAATTATTCTTGAATATTCTGACTTTCTCAACTCCTGATTCATGAACTCAAATGATTTGTTTTCATTTGTGTGAGTTTTTTAAATGGTGAGCTTATCTGGAGAGTGTGTTGTTCAGTGTGTGTGCTGGGATAATCTGAAGAAATTTTGTGTGTTGGTGTTGTAAATACTATTCAGCAGTATTTAGTCCTTTTGTGTATATCGTTAATGGGAAATGAATGGATTTCACTGGTTTTGTGTCGTTTTCATGTCAATGTCTTAGATAATATGTATTTTATTCCTATGTCTATGAATGATCCAAATTTGATATGACAAAAATAGTCACAGATGTCTCTAGTTCTATTCCGGATCTCAATAAATATAAGGCTTCAGGCCCATATTTTAAAATTCCTTCTTCATGAATAGAACATGACTTTGCACTTCATCTGTACTACTGAAGCTCATTTGCAGTTCCCTGCATCACACAGGCTTCAGCCCTCAGTTTCTCTCTCCAGTGATCATGAATCCCCAAATTCTAATGCCTATTTTAACTTTTTAATTCCATTATCCATTTAGCTTCAGCAATCTTTCAACACTATCTTTGAGCTAACTTTTCATTTCTAGTATTTGATAATTTATCATTCTTACTTTTGAGCTTAGATATGCACTCTATCTAAATTATTTTAATGCATAGCTTTCTAATATAGAATTCTAAGTGTTTAGATCCTGGTGTGAGGTAAACTCTCCCAATCAACACAGTCAATCAACACAATCTTCCATATCAACATGTCAACATGATCAAGTCTAGAGATGGGAAATCCTATTTGGAGTATTTCTCAAATTCATTCTCTCTCTCTCTCTCTCTCTCTCATATGTATATAACATAGGCATATATATATATATATATATACATCTCTCATATGTATATAACATAGGCATATATATATATATATATATATATAGAGAGAGAGAGAGAGATAGTAATGCCAAAGAATTAAAAGAAAAATTACCAGGTTATTCATTGGATTTTGAGTTTGAGAAAGAAGAGAAATTGGTCATGATTATGTTAATACTTCTGCAAATGGGATGACTGAGATGTCATTAACTAAAATAGGAAACATATGAGAAGGCTTAGGCTGGGAAAATTAGATTATAAGTTTCATTCTGAATACATTGATCTTGCCATCCCTTGAGACATCTATTCATAAACAATTTGATATATGGTCTAATGCCTAGGAAGAGATTTGAACCGGATATCTTAAAAACTGGTAACAATCTGCATCTCATTTATAATTCTAACAAATTGAATGGGTTGAATCACCCAGCACCATATGTAGATTGCATAAAGAACAGATTTAAGATAGAGTCCTGCATTGTAGTGACATTTAAAAGATGGCAAAGAACTGGAAAAGAAAACTAAAAAAGATCATTCCTAGCAGTAGGAAGAAAGAAATGCAGAGAAAGATTATGACTAGAAGCCAAAGGAATAAAATGTTCATAATGGAGGAAATAGTCAAAAAGCAGTATCAAAAACTTGTAGATAAGCAGAATAAGGAGCAAAAGACTCCTCTGTATATAGATACAACCACAGATGAACTTGATTAGAAAAGTTTCAGTCAGGGGCACCTGGGAGACTCAGTTGGTTAAGCATCAGATTCCTGATTTCGGCTTAGGCCATGATCTCATGGTTAGGGAGATGGATCCCCGTGTTGGACTCTGTTGACAGCGTGGTGCCTGATTGGGATTCTCTCTCCCTCTCTCTCTGCCCCTCCTCTGCTCACACACATGCTCTAACTCTTAAAATAAATAAATAAACACACACCAAAAAAGTTTCAGCCAATCCCTAAGCAGTGAATTGCTTGGGGATTGCAATGATACGTGGACAGCTTAGGTGATATGAAAATGGGAACTTTTTTGTGGATAAATTTTAATTTGTTAACTAATTAAAAATTAAGAGGACTTAGTAAATATTGATGGATCATAAGACTGAATATTGTAAAAGTTAATTCTCCTCAAATTGATCTATATATTTAATTAAATCAGAATAAAATTCTTACTAAGTTTTGTATTCTGTGTAGAAATTTAGGAACCTCAATGTCCAATTTCTAGGGAGATGCAAAGGAGCAAGAAGGGTCATGATGAACTTGAAAAGGCTGGATAAGGTACACTATTAAACACCTCACTTAATAAAACAATAAGAAGACAGTGTACACTGATACAAGATTATGTCATCAAACAATGGAGAAAAATAGAATTCCAAAACATACTCAGATTTTTATTTATAATGAAGGTGATGAAGTGGCATAGAAAGGAAGGGATGAACTTTTCAATAAATGGTGGTGGGTCAATTGAATATCCATATGGAAAAAGAAGAAAAAATTGCCCTTACTTCATACCATTCAAAGAAAATCAATTCCAGATGTGTTGTAGATCTAAATATGCAATGTAAACCAATAAAGCTTTTAGTAAATACCTAGAATACCTTCATAACTTTGAAATACTCAGAATTTCTTAACTAGTACTCAAAATACACTAATCATGAGAAATTGATCAATTTGACTATCGTGGGATCCAATTCTGGATTCATTCTGCTAAAATAAGTGTCCCCTGTTCTGAAGAAATATTATGTGGAATCCCATGTATGTGGATCAACTGCTTCAAATCACCTTGAATAGTGGTGCTGGTTGTGGACATGCAAGCAGAAAGTCAAATCTATTCTCAAAATCCATGTTTATTTCTATGACAATGAACTGCTGGTTCTTCCAAAATAGAAGGACTCAAATGGTCAACTTGCAACCAACTAGCCAATTTGCCCCCTCATGGAATAGTGGCATATTTGTAATTCAGAACTACTCTCTGTTCCTGAGAGGTTGGATATTTGGCAGCAGTGGTAACTAGGTCAGCCGTGGAAAGTGAAAGCCCATGTCATGGAACCCATATGTAGCTACCATCTCTGCCATCATGGCTACTTCCATTGTGTATCCCTTGTTCCAAGATTGGAGAAGTTGATGACAAGGACTGGCTGGCAACTAGCATTTTTTTTTTTTTTTTTTTGGTCTATATCATTATTTAGTGCCTGTTCCTTGGTTTGTGTCTTCTGGTAGGTATGCTATACAGATTCTTCATTCGTTGTTACCATTCTTCTGTGTCCATTTATATGCATTTACCCCACACTTCCTATTTCTCCATTTTTAATTTTTTAATTTTATTTTCTTCTATGTTTTTTACTAGCCTTCAATACTATTTAGCACTGCACATGGGTCTGTATATATTCCATTCTTTGGATACTTCCACACAAATAGGATGGCAAGGGCATGACCTGAAGTTATTCCTCGTGGGAGAATTATTCTTCACTAATCTCTTTCATGGCCACTCCTGAATGAGGCTGTACTTAAGTTACTATCAAAGTTACTATCAATTTTCAAGCAATCCTCTGTCAACCAAACTTATTTATTCTTGTTCCTTCCTCTTTTAGTTAGTTGTGAGACTCCACACATGGCTACAGTGTAAGTGGAGGGAAAGGCACTGGTAGAGACATGGGATTCTCGGTTATCTGCTCTTGCTGCTTGCTTGGCCCTCTTCTCCTGCTTGTGCTTGATCCCAGATAAACAACTTCCATTTTACAATGACTATGTCTTGGCCCCTCAACTTTATGGAATGATGATTCTTATGGGATTCACTTCACAATCACCATTAAATGATGGCAGGGAAGAGAGGGTAGGAGGAAACTTAACCCTAATTAGAAACCATTGTTCTAGAGCAGCAATGATAATCAGCAATAGCTCTTTGGTCCATTTATCTTATTGTTATGCTTTTTTTGCAATACCTGATTCCTTCTCTTCCACCATTGACATTCTCCTAGTTCACTACAGGTGAACATTTCAATAATTGGGCCATGACTCTGTACCTGAAGTTGTCTGTGCTCCACCTATCACCAGTAAGGGAGTCTTCATGGCCATTCAAACAGTAGTGATCTAGTGCTGAAACCTCATTTTAGGTCCTGTTTTCTTGGTACGAACCATCACTGGGTGTATGGAAACAGACACTGAGACAAGGTGTTTATTAGGGATCAATATATGTTAAGGGGAGGGAAAATAAATATGATTGGGAAGAGGGACTAAACTATAATGCAGGTCTGACATAACCTCAGCAAACCATGGGGGAGTGGGATCTGGTGTGAGTACTGCCCTTCAGACTGTCCATTATTGGAGCCAAAAGGCCAGGCTTTTATACACCTCAGAAGATGGAAGCTTCCTTGGAGAGTATATGAGCTCTGTATAAAGTGGTTCCCTGCAACCAAGGCAGACTCTGAAGATACTGAGAGCTGAAGGCTGTCTGCTGACCATACTTCCAGCAGCTTGTCAGCATGTCCTTTGTTGAAGAATATCTAGGTGGCACACGTCCACATTAACTATATATATTTTTTCACACAATGAAAAGCTGGCTATACAGGAGTACAAATGAATAAGCAATTGCTATGTGAAGCCACATGAATCTTGTAAGTATAACATTGAGTGAAGGAGACTAGATCTTGTTGCAAAAAGGAAGACTATATACAGAATGAGTCAAAATACATGCATTTCAAAAGTGGCAAACCAACAGACTTCGTTGAATGTCAACATAGTATTTATCTTCAAATGGTGAAATCCCAGGGGTTATATGAGATCTTTTGGTGCATTGTTTCTGTTCTACTTCTTTATCTGGGTACAGGTTACACAGCTAGATTCTCTTAATGACTGCACCTTTTTCTCAGCATATATAAAACTTAAAAAAAAAATTAAGAAAGTGTTAAAATATGGCTATTAAGTAGATAATAGAAATAGTATAGTAATTATGAACTACTTTACTTAAAAGTCTTATTAGTCTACACTTCAGTGTTATAAAATTTCATGATGAGAATCATGGCACATCATTTAAGAATCAGTCATAAATTGTAAAGACCACAAATAATGGCTTAAATAAGTGAAAACTTTATTTCAACCTCCTGCAAAAAGTTAGAGGCAAGAAGTTCAGAGGTGCCATATTAGTTCTGATCCCCAGAGTCATCAGGGATGCAGCTCATTCTAAGTGATTATTTTCCATTCCTAAGGTAGGGACTTCTCAGGCACTTGATAATCAATAAAATTGTAATAATAACATCCTATTTTAGGCAATAAGACTGAGGAAGAAATAAAGAGAAAGGAAAAAGGGCATAAGTCAAATGTGATTTAAAGAAAATTCCAAGAAATTGCCACAAGACTACAGCCATGCCTTAGAGATATTGTGGGTTCAGTTCCAGATAACTGCAATAAAGCAAACATCACAATGAAGGGAACCAAATGAGTTTTTTGGTTCCCTGATGCGTATAAAAGTTATATTTACATTATACTTTTGATTAAGTGTGCAATGGCTTTATGCCTAAAAAACAACATACATTACTTAATTAGAAATACTTTCTTGCTAAAAAAATGGTAAACACTCTCTGAGATTTTGGCAAGTCACACATAATCTTCTTGCCTCGATGTGGATGGCTACTGACTGAATTGGCAGTGGTTGCTGAAGGCTGGGGAGGCTGTGGCAACTTCTTCAAATGAGACCACAATGAAGTTTGCCACATGGGTTGACTTTTCCTTTCAAAAGACTTCTCTGAGATGCTGTCTTCTAGCATTTTACCCACAGTAAAACTTCATTCCACATTGGAGTCAATCATCTCAAACTCTGTTGCTGCTTCATCAACCAAGTTTATGTAATATTCTAAACCCTTTGTTGTCATTTCAACAGTTTTCACAGAACCTTCACTAGGAGCATATCTCACCTCAGAAACCACTTTCTTTGCTCATCCATAAAAACAACATGAGAATTTTTTTTCAAAGATTATAGCAACTTAGTTCCATCTTCAGGTTCCATTTCTAAGTCACTTTCTCTTGCTGTTTCTACCACTTCTGCAATTTCTTCCTCTGTTAAAGTCTTAAAACCCCTGAAGTCATCCATGAGGATTAGAATCAACTTTTTCTAAAATTTGGAATATCAAAATATCAACCTCTCCCCACATGAATCATAAATATTTTTAATGACACCTACAATGGTGACTCCTTTCCTGAATGTTTTCAATGTACTTTGCCCAAGTCTATCAAAGGCGCCACTATCTATGGCATCTACAGTCTTACAAAATGTATTTCTTAAATAATAAGAATTAAAAGCTGAAACTACTCTTTGATTCATGAGCTACAGAATGGATATTGTTAGCAGGCATGAAAACAACATTAATCTCATTGCACATCTGCATCAGAGCTCTTGTGGGACCAGATGCATTGTCCATGAGTGGTAATACTTTGGAAGGAATCTTTTTTTCTGAGCAGTAGTTCCCAATGGTGGACTTAAAATATTTAGTAAAACATGTTGCAAATGGAATGCTGTCATCCAGGCTTTGTTGTTCCATTTATACAGCACAGGCAGAGTAGATTTCACACAGTTCGTAAGGGCCCTTAGATTTTCAACATGGTAAATGAGCACTAGCTTTAATTTAAAGTCATCAGCTGCATTAGACTTACCAGGAATCAGCTTGTCCTTTGAAGCTTTGAAGCCAGGCATTGACTTCTCCTCTCTAGCTAGGAAAGTCCTAGATGGTGTCTTCTTCCAATAGAAAGCTGGTTTGTCTATATCGAAAGTCTGTTTGGTGTAGCCACCTTCATGAAATATCTTAGGTAGATCTTCTAAATAACTTGCGGTTTCACCTTGCATTTTTATGTTATGGAGATGGCTTCTTTCCTCAAACTTAATGAACTAAACTCTGCCAGCTTCAAACTATTTCTGTAGCTTCTTCACCTCCCTCAGCCTTCACAGAACTGAAGAGAGTTAGGGCCTTACTTAGGATTAGGTTTTGGCTTCAGGGAATGTTGTGGTTGGTTTGACCTTCTATCTGGATCACTCAAACTTTCTCCATGTCAGCAATAAGGCTGTTTTTCTTTCTTATCATTTGTGTGTTCACAGGGGCAGCACTTTTAATTTCCTTCAAGTACTCTTCCTTTTTATTCACAACTCAACTAACTTTTTGGTATAAGGGCTCTCTAGCTTTCTGCTCCAAATGGCGTTTGACATTCCTTCTTCACTAAGCTTAATCATTTCTAGCTTTTGATTTAAAGTGAAAGATGTGTGATTCTTTCTCTTACTTAAACACTTAGAGACCATTATAGGGTTATTAACTAATTGTTGGGTCTCAGGGAATAGGGAGACTTGAGGTGAGAAGTAGAGATGGAGGAATGGCTGGTTGGTGTAGCAGTCAGGACATATACATTTATGAATTAAATTTGCTGTCCTATATGGGTGTGGTTCATGGCACCCCAAAACAATTACAATAGTAATATCAAAGATCACTGATCACAGATCACCCTAACAGATATAATAATAAGGAAAAGTATTCCATATTCTGAAATAGTATGAGAATTACTAAACTGTGATATAGAGACCCAAAGTGAGCAAATGCTGTTGGAGCAATGCAGGGTTGCCATAAACCTTCAATTTGTAAAAACAATAACAACAACTATGACAAAAACAACAAAAAAATCCCACAATAACTGCAAAGCTCAATAAAACAAGGTATGCCTATAGTTCTATTCATGCCTTTGGTCCCAAATTAGTCACATATCAATCACGTGCAACAAAAAAGTTTGGGAAATAAATGACTTACTGTGAGCAGTTATGTGCCTATCAAAAAACTGAGAGTTCTTTCACTCTGGAAGAAGGAGAAAACAGCTGTTTTGTTCAGCCATCAATCTCTACTGCACAAGGGAAACAGTAACAACGTTTATATCCCTGCTTTAAAAATAACAATAGTGAGCTTTAAAATGTCACATTCACCCCAAAGGACTTGAGGAAACAGCATGAATTATTCTAACATCACTTGGGAAAAAATGATCACCTTAGTGAAAGTGAGGTAATACAACATATAACTACGACCAAGGACTGTGTCACTAATAGACTGTTATTAATTTTTAAAAACACATTCTGTCACCAGCTGATTGCAAACATTTCTGAGTAGTGCCAAAATTTCAGGAAACACAAAGTAATAGGTAGAGGAAAGTAGATGTTCTCACAGATATTACATTTCATTAGTTTAATCATATTGGAGAGTGCCCAAGAAAGTATACTTCCTTTATAAGTTGTTAAGGTGAAAAAGTCATGTTCACTGAAAATTGCTCCTGATTTAACTCATCCTGAGATAAATATTCTGAAAAGCAGGGAAATTTTTTACATCTCTCAGTTAAATTATAGCCATATGCATTGCACACATACAAGAAATGTAAATATGGTGTAATGAAATGTATTTTTGAAATATGTAAGAAATTTTTTCCATTTCTATAAAATTATACTTGAGCTTCTTCCCCAATCCTCTGTCCTTCTCTAAGCAGAATTTTATCTCCATTTCTTTAGAACTATATTTCTTGAAAATGATGACTTTCAACACTTTTTCCACATCCTTGTCTATCATTTGTTATTTCTGATTTTACAATCTTGTATCTTATGCACGAGTGCAGTGCATCAGCTCTCACAAATTCACCATTTAATAATCAGATCTATATGGTATTTTTTCAATCTTTATTTTACAGATTAACTGTATAATGTTTCATACTATTGACCACTCCTTCTGCTAATTTATTCTTAAAATCCTGATCTTCCCTCTAAAATCATCTCATACAATCTTCTCCATTTTACTTAATGGTGACTCCAAAATTTTGGTTACTCAAACTAAAATCCTTGGGAGTCATCCTAGATTGTCAATTTCTCTTACACTCTACTTCTAAGCCATGCAGAATGTCCCCTGGTTCCATCTTACATTTCATTCTTTCCACTGTCACCACCCTAGGCCATGGACAACACCTCTCACCTGATTTATTGTAAGAGCTTCCAAGTTTGTCTCCCTTCTTCTTTCCTTCATTCTGATATAAAACTTAGCACTCAAAGTGAGTCTTCCAAAACATAGATCATGCCACGTCTCTCCTCAAAACCCTGAACTGGTTCCCAATTTCACCCTGAATATGAGTGAAAGTCTGTACAATGGTCTACAAGCCCTTCATTGTCTGCCCCCGGTTCTTCTTGCCTCTCTAAACTTATTGCCAAACATCTTTGCATTTTTTAGCGGCCACCAAGCCTTCCTGCTACTATTAAAGCATTGTGTTAGATTAGTATTAGAAAGCCTATTTTGATTACCAGAAGAGAAACTTACCAACCAAAGATCAGAAAATGCTAGCATGCAAGTGGTCTCCAGAGCAACCAGAACAGATCTTTAATGTTACCAGTACTCTTTCTCTAAACATGCTTTCTTTTTTTTCACACTGGCTTCATTTTCTCAGGCTGTCTTTCTCCGCAGGTGGGGAATATGGCCTCCTGGCAGATGCAGGTGCTAGACTCAGACCTACCCAAGTTAAGCTCTAATGTGAAACATTCAAGGAAGATCTTTGACTAGTGTTAGGGACTTCATGTTTTTATCTCCCCAAAATTCATATTTAAAACAGCGTTCCCCAGTGTGATGGTATTTGGATATGGGGCCTTTGGGAGGTAATTAGGTCATGAGGGTGGAGACCACATGATAGGACTGATTAGTGCCCTTACAGGACATAAGAGAGCGCTTGCTTTTCTCTGTGTGTCCACCATGTGAGGATACAAGATGTCAAACCAGGAAGAGAATTCTCACCAAAACCAAATCTCCTGGCATCTTGACTACTGGCACCACAGTTTCCAGAACTGGAAGAAGTAAATTTTTTCTTTAAGTCACCCAGTCTATGGTAATTTGTTAGAGCTCTCCAAGCAGACTAAACAACTAGCTTGGCTTGAAGCATAGAAAGAGACTGAATTCAGCAAACAAATTCTTCTATTCAAATCCCATCTCTGTTACTTATTAACCATGTGACTTTGGAAAGTTATTTAAATTTTCTGGGCCTTATAATTCCCAGTAGTAAAGTGTGGATAATAATAGTGCCTATCCAATACAAATGTCATGAGGTAATTGAATATAAGTAAAGTGCTTAGAAATGCTACCAATCAGCTGTGCTCAGGATAAGCAAGATTTTCCACATCTATAGAATTGTATGTTTTAAGTGAGAGAGGAGTATTTCCCCAAATTAAAGGGGTTTATATGCCCCAAAATTAGAAGTACAAGGTAGAGAAGAAACATTGACAGCTTTGAGAAAAATGTTCAACATGATAAATTAATAATATATCACTACTGATATCCTTAGATCTCACATAATCATGGTCTAGCACAAATTATGTATTGCAATTTTTTTTAATTTTTAAAGATTAACAGAAGAAAACTGATTTGCTCTATTGATAGTAGTAATATTTGTGGCAAAATTTTGACTTTATATGGGAACCATCTGAAAACACTAAAGACTAAGTATATGTCTGTGCAAAGGAAAACATTACTCAAGTGAGCACATTAACAGATGTCAGTAGTGTGTTGGAAAGCCTAAATCCATGGAGCTAGACTACTTAACAAATGACTGCTCAAATACTTAAATTATTCCAGCATAGCACAAAAGAAAGGGATTGGTGATTATTTCATTGTCAGAATTTATAGTTAGCTGATTGGAATGATTCAGAAGCTCCTGTTTTGCCAGAAGTACAAGTATATTGTACCATGGTAAAATAAGGTGCAATACAAGGAATAATGTTGGGGCTCATGAAGCTCTGCCATTGCCAAAAATATATCATTCTCATGCTAGAATACAAATGTTTATTGTCTTTACATTGTGTCTATTATGTAATAGCGTGTTAAAATATAAGATTAGTTCAATTTGTTTCTCGTTATTCCAACATTAAAGGCTTAGCAACAAGGGTCTCTACATGGTTATAACCAGAAATAGCCAGACACAAGCAAGACATCCAATCCAAATACTGTGCATGGAACTGTGGTTTCAGAGTATCCACCAAGACATGGGATTTGATATTATGTTTGAATAGAACATAAAGATTTCAATTATAAAGTTCATAAAGGTCATTTATGGCTTTATGAGACCCCCTTAAATTGAATACAGAAATTAAACATAGGAAAAGTGAGATGATTTGAAAATGTGTACTAGAATCAGCTATTTTCAGACATGATAAAAAGGAATTCTGAATATTTTCAGCAATATTATTCTGTTTATGTTTGTGTGTGTAAAGTACATGTGTGAATGTTCTTTCACACCTGCATAAATATATATTAAAAATCTTAGAGATGTTCATAGCTTCCACTGAATTAGTGATAAATATCAAGGTGTCAATTCCTTGTGACTCACTCTACATATTTTTAAGATGGCTGCAATGACATATCCTCTCTGTGGAATTGAATAGGTTTTAGTATGAAAATTAAAAGCTTAATAATAATAATAATTTTGTATTCATTTTTCACTGGATATTTTCAATATGTTGAGAATTTAAACAATAACAAATATTAACTAGATTATTATAATAGTTCTATTTCTGTAGTAACTTGAATCATTATTTCATCTGTTGGACAGTAAGTGTCACAAGAAGGAAAAGTCAATGTTGATTTTGTTCCATTTTTATCATAGATTCATAGAGCACACCCTCTGATTCGATACATATCTGCTAACTGAATAACCCTCCATGATATTGTCAATTAATTAATGATTCTAAAATAAAAGTAGCCTTCTCATGGACCCGTAAGTATAAGTAATGGATCTGGGATTAAAAGTCAGATAAAACTGAATACAAAATTAATGTTTCTTTTCTCCCTACATAACCCAAAATGTATATGGTATTAAAATATATAAAAATTTATATATTTTTAACAATTTTACCATTTAAAGTATACAATTCCATGGCCTTTAATACTTTCACATGGTGAGAAATTATCACCACTATCTAGTTTCAGGATACTTCATCACATGACAAGGAAATTCCATTCCCATTAAGCAGTCATTCCCAATCCAATCCTTCACCAAACCCCTGATACTAATCTGCTTGTTTTCTCTATGAATTTATTTATCTGGCTTTTTTTCACACTCAGCATACTTACAATGTTGATCCAATTTGCAGCATCTGTATTTCATTTATTTTAATGGCTGAAGTAACATCACATTGCATAGATGTACCACATTTTGTTTACCCATTTAGCAGTTGACGGATGTAGGTTATTTCCACCTTCAAGTTATTATGAGTAGCGCTGTGACAGACATTCATGTACAAGTTTTTGTTTGAAAAACAGTTTTTAACTCTTTAGGGTATATACCAAGGAGAGAATTCCTCCTTAGTCCTGTGGTATTGATGTTTACTGTAAGTTCTAGTGATCTGCCGTACAACAGAGTGCCTGTATTTATTAGTAATGTATTGCGCACTTTAAAATACACCAGGAAGACGGATCTCTTGCTAAGTGTTTTTTTTTTCAACAAACAAAACAAAAAAATATACACACACAAGAATACAAGGAATGGTGACAGATATGTTAATTATCTTGATTATGGTAATGGTATTAAAGATTTATGCATATATCCAAAGTCATTAAGATATATACATTAAATGTGTTCAATTTTGTTTATCAATGATACCCCAATAAATTAAACAGCACTAGTGAGGATGTATGCATGGGGTGCAGAAATGAAAATTTTCAGATATGAGGAAAAGTATACATACAAACTAAGATAAGTAGGAGAAAAGGAACATGATTTTAAAAGAATATTGGACATTTATCCAAAAAGGGCTTACAGATAGCCAATAGGTGTATGAAAAGATACTCAAGATCACTAAGCATCAGGGAAATGCAAATCAAAGCTGGGAGATATCGCCTCACATTTGTTAGGATGGCTATTTTCAAAAAGACAAGAGATAACAAGTGTCAGGGTGTGGAGAAAGGAGAACTCTTGTACACTGAGTTAGTACTATAAATTGGTATAGACATTATATGAAACAGTTTGGGGTTTCATAAAAAAAATTAAAAATAGAAGAGCTAGCCATATGACCCATCAATCCCACTTCTAGTATATATCAAAAAATATAAAATTAATATCTTAAAGAGATACATGCACTTCCACATTCATTGCAGCCAATTTTATTCACAATAACCAAATGATGCAAACAACCCAAGTGTCCAGCTGATGAATATGGTATTGTACATATATATAATGGAAAATTATTCAGCCATATATATAAAAAAAAGTAAATCATGCTATTTGCAACAACATGGATGCACCTGGAGGACATTATGCTAAATGAAATAAACCAAACACAGAAAGCAAAGTACTGTGCAATCTCACTTATATGTGAAACCTAAAGTCAAGCTCACATAAGCAGAGAGTAGAACGTAGTTGCTAGGGGCTGGGAAGTGGTGGGGGTGGGGGGAATAAGCAGATGTTGGTCAAAAGATGAAAACTTTCAGTTATAAGATGTATAAGATCTGAAGATCTAATGAACAGCATGGTGACTTAGTCAATAATACTGACTTGTATACCTGAAATATGCTAAGAGAATAGATCTTCAACGTTCTTAACCACAAACAAAAATGTCAACTATGTGAGGTACTGGCTGTGTTAATAAGCTTGATTATGGTAATCATTTTACAAGGTATATGTATTTCAAACCATCATATTATACACCTTAAATACATGCAATTTTATTTGGCAACTGTACATCAATAAAATTGGTAAACTAAATACATGCCTTGATTAATTAAAAATAGTAAATGTGAATATGACTAAATAAGGGGTCAGGGAAAAAATTATATAAGGAAGTAGGCTTGAAATAAAAAACAAGTGAAGTGAGGAGGTTGAAAGAAGAATTTTCTGAGCAGAATCTACAACTCATGCAAAACCCCTGTATAAGGATCTGAGGAAGTAAAAGGAGGCCAGTACATTTCAAGTTTAGAGAAAAAGTTGGCGTTGGTATGAGATGTGGAAGGATATGCAAAGTCTATTCATATCATGGAGAATATGCTTGAGACACAGCCTCTTTTGAGATATTTTCTCTTTATCTAATGAACAATGATGTTTTCTGAAAGGTATCAAATATGTAATAGAGAATAAAATCAACTTTGGGACGTTTAGAGATTATTCTGGTGATACCTATAAGACAGAATATAAGTAGATGAACATGAATGCAGTGAAATTATTTATAAATTTATTATATTGTGAATAATAAATTGTGTCTGTCCTTGCACCATCATAGCAGTGATGCAGGAAAACGAAGTATGCACTGTTTGGTGATGACCTGTAAATGCGGACTGATGGGGAAATAAGGGAAAAACTCAGTCCAAGTAAACACTCAGAATTAAGAGCTGAATCTATTACAGTTCAAATGAAAGGTATGTAAAAAGTAGGAAGTATTTAAAATACAGATGATGACTAAAACCAAAGGTTTGACTAAGTTTGAGTATAGAGAAAACATGGACCAAGGAGAGCCTTAAACTTTTGTTTTTGCATTTTTTTTCTGTCATCTTCAATTTCTTTTCATAAGTGTTCCACAGTTTTCAGAGTATAGATCTTTTCCTCTGTGGTTAGGTTTATTCCTAGGTTTCTTATGAGTTTGGGTGCAACAAACTTTTGCTTTTAATATTTAATTACCAGTTAGAGGAAAATGAACTACCAACTGTGGTTAACAAAGATTTACCAGATGATTAGGACTAAACCTACCAGAAAAGCAGAGCATAATGAAAGCTTATGGAAGGATGGAATACTAAAATCCATTGAGAATTAAGTTAGATCAGTTTTGAAAACAGTCCTTTAATTCAGCAACATAGAGATGGTTGTTAACTTTAGGGAGAGCTACTTCAGGAGTAGTAGATTGAGAAGCAAGTGAAGTAAAAAATATGAAAAGTGTTTTTTAAAAGTATGGTTGTGAAGGGGATATGTGATTCAATGTCAGCAAGAAAAGGATATATTGGTGAAAAGAATTCAATTGAGAGGGCACTGATATTTGGAGAAGGAAGATATGTCTAAAGCACACTAGAGAGATTATATAGGGGAAGAAAGTAATGTATTCATAAACGTAAAACATGCTATGATGGGTAAGATTTTAGTAGTTCTGTAGTTTTGTAGTGGTAAGTAATGAATAAGAGCTTCAATTTTTTTCTAGAAAGTAGAATGAAAGACTTTAAAAGGTGCAGGGAAAGGTAAAGATTTCCAAAGTTGAGATCCCCAGGTGTGTCTCAATCTCTAGGAAATATCTGGAAGTAGGTGAGGCAAGCTTGACTCTGTAATCTGACTCAATAGAATCACACTGATATGGAATTTTCCCGTATCCCATATATAAATATATATATATGGGCCTAGAAAGTTAAAATAAATAATCCTAAATTTTTGCCAATTAACTATAAAACTAAACATCTTTAGAAATAAACTAGCATTAAATTTATACAATTGTATTCTTAAAGTCTAAGTGGGAAGATTTTTTTAATTTTTAGAGGACCTAAGAAATGGAGATGGAGATGAAGAAAATCATATTCAGTTCTCATTAGGTATCAAAAATATGTAGCTATAATGGCTACTTATCTCTAAGAAATAAAATTCCTTTATTAATAATATGCCAATATTACAGTAATACTTTGCTAACAGATAAATGAGTTTTGAAGCCAATAAAATAAAAACTACAATGAAGCTCAAATGTAAAAAAGAGATGTGTACATGAAAAGACCATCCAAATAAACAGAAACAGTTTCATGAGTTACCTATTCTACTGTCACCTCTTATAAATAAGTTTTTCATGTTGTAACTCAAAGTTCAACATAATAATCTTATTTGGAGGGAAAATAGAGACATTTCTTCTAGAAGAAAATGAAGCATTATCAGTGTCAATTTATAAAGTTTTTTAGTGTTTAAGATGTGTTTTCATAAGTACTGAACTATCTCTGTGACAGGGATTTCCTTTTTCTTTTTTACTTATTTATTTGTTATTTTTTTAATTTTAGAGATAGAGAGAGAACAGGGGTGACGAGTAGAGAGTGCAGGGGAGAGGAGTAGAGAGAGAGAAAGAATCTTAAGCAGGATCTATGTTGAGCATGGAGCCCAATGCAAGGCTTCATACCATGACCGTGGTGGGATCATGACCTGACTGGAAATCAAGAACCTGACGCTTAACCAACTGAGCCATCCAGGTGTCCCAGGCAGGGATTTCTTAATATTAACATAATATCATGGTAATATATTCTCCACTGCTTACTTAGAGTAATATTTTCATTCCTCAAATTATCTAAAATGGGATATTGGAATATTTTGTGTCTAAAAGAATGGTGAGAAATGAATGCCTATATGTAAAATCAAGACTGTGGTCAGTGAACTAATAATCTGTACCTATGATGTTGAGAAGATTTTGGAAGCAGTGATTCCAGTCTCATATACCCCATTCCATCACACACAGCTGGGTATAACAGTACTCTGTGAGGTTTTCCTTTCTTCTTGGAAATGGATCTGTACATATCATCATTCAGTTAATGTAACACACATGGCATTTACTATATACTGTGTTGAATATTATGCAGAGTGAAATTAGACATAGTTCTTGTCCTCAAAATTTCAAAGCCTAATATATTAAAACTATGTCTGTGAGTCCACTGTCCTCTGTATCATACACAGAGAATGGCCTCAATGCTCAACTGGAATTCCTTAGTCATCTTCAAGATGCTTAATGTTCATTAAAATACTTATGTCAAGAGTCATGACTTCCCACTGTAAATAAGAAATACAGCATTCGAGAAATTAAGAAATTACCAAAGGGGAAAATGCCCATAAGGAAAGATCCATGATAAGAAAACAGGTCTTATGATTCCATAATCTATGGATTATCTATCATCAACAAAATTAGCTGCCTACATACAAGGATACACATTCCAAAAACTTCTGTCAGTATCTTTCCTCCATTCCTTTTTAAACCAATCTTACCTTTTATCAGGTCTACTCACCTAAAACCACACTAATTCCAAATCCCAGCCAGGCTTCCTATTATCACAGTGTACTTGATCCAGGCTGGGAGCAGAGTCAGCTGCATGTAATTTTTCATAAAATAAATTCAGTTTAGGAGGGGGCAAGATGGCGGAGAAGTAAGAAGCTCCGTACTTGCACTCGCGCCCATACATCACACAGAAAAGATCTGAAGACATTGGAAACCTTACAAAACCTGAGAGAT
>NW_024080658.1:6095344-6138995 GCF_003009895.1 Hyaena hyaena | reverse complement strand
AAAGAGACAAACTGATCCAGGAACAGGAAAGAAGAATTCGAGAGCTCAGCGATACGGTCAAATGCAACAATATCCGTATCATAGGAATCCCAGAAGAGGAAGAGAGAGGGAAAGGTGCTGAAGGAGTCCTGGAACAAATTATAGCAGAGAACTTCCCCGACCTGGGGAAGGAAGTAAATGTGGAAGTACAAGAGGCTCAGAGGACTCCCCTCAGACGTAACCTGAATCGATCTTCTGCACGACATATCATAGTGAAAATGGCCAAATACAAGAACTAACAATCATAAATGTCTACGCACCGAATATGGGAGCACCTAAATATCTAAAACAATTAATCACAAACAGAAACAAGCTTCTAGATAAGAATGTGCTAATAGCAAGGGACTTTAATACTCCGCTTACAGCAATGGATAGGTCAACCAGACAGAAAATCACTAAAGAAATAATGGACTTGAAAGACACATTGGACCAGATGGATCTGACGGATATATTTAGAACTTTATAAAATAAATTCAGTTTAGTATAGTGTTTCAGGAATCTAAAGACCCCAGGGCAAGCTTCGGTCTAGAGGCTATTCTCATTACCACAGCAAAGTATGATCACAAAAGACCGGTAAATCTTATAAAGCATTCAAAAGAATAATAGACTGCCCCCCTCTGCCAAATAGGTATAACCTTAAAATCCCCTATCTCCACTTGTAGCCATGGAGATCACAAAACAGAAATGGGATTGAATTTGCCTTGGACAGTCTGTTTACACAAGGAAAATTTATTCAAGATCTGGAACTTCTTTTGGCACCTGAGATTCTGAAATATTTCCCCTGCGCTCTGATCATGTACAACACTTCACACATGGATGATCATATGATCACACAGAGCCAGATCTCTCAGAAACTCCTGGAATGACTTAAACTCTGTATGTGTATACATGATAAATCCAGAGAGTCTGAAGAGAGGGTCCCTTAATGCAGACTAGTAAATCTACACAGGGCTTAGTGAAATGTTTTGTCAATGACATTTTTCCTATGCATTTTCCCCTGACCCTTTCTATAGCAAAACAGAAAACCCAAGAACATTAATAGCTGGGCAAAATATCTTCATTATAGGTGTAAATTAATATGGTGGGAAAGGCAAAGAAAAAGAAAATGGAGAACATATGCTTAGCCCAAGCATCGTTTGATTTCCCAAAACATGTTTTCAATGTGATGTTTTCTTGTGCAGCTTGGAATTCTGCAAGGTTTTTAATAACCATAAGATAAAACTTCTAATTGAGATAAAGCATAATCATATCTAGGAAAAGCATCATGGTGGTATTGTTTTGACAGGGCATTTGCTTAAACATTCTTTGTGCCCAAACAGGGATTTGATGTCCTCTCAGGTTTTCTGAAAGCTAGACTAATTAAAAGCATATATTAATTCAAGTCATATTACATAAAAAATGTTCCAAATCTGTTCTCAGCCCTGAAGGAGCACAGTAAATTTAATCCTGTCTGCATCCGTGGGTGTGTTGTTTTGTAGTTATTCTGCAAATCTAAGAGGCAGTCTGTGGCTCATCCTTAATAGTAAGTACCTCATTCACAAGGTTTTGCATTATACATAGTTTGTCTCCTGAAGGCATTTCACACAACAGGAGCCATCTCTGATGAAAATACTTAACTCCGTAAAGCACTACAGTTCATAATAGTATGGAGAATTTTAACTATATAAGCTATAAAAATCTTAACAAATTGCCAGTAGCTACACCCTCACTGATGAATTCATTTCTTTACTTTCCAGGGTCACCCTGGTTAATCCAACCATTTAGATCAAAACATTGTACAGTAGCTGATTGATGACATTTTCCATCAAAGATGTTATGGGAAATAAGAAATAATTAGGTGCTACTCCATTCACCATAGTAGCTGGTATAAAATATTAGTACATCTGACCAAGAGCTGTTCACCTAAGAACCTACTTAATTTTAAAGGATAACTTTATTTGTGCATGAAATTTTGCTCCTCAAAATGATACGTACACCTCATCATATCCAAGAAGGCTAAAAATGACCAAATGCAGATGAAGTCAGAGAAACAAATATTACTTTTGGGTGAGACTAAAAGAGTATGTATTCCTGAATGTCAGAAATATATACAATCGGTTTTCATAATGGTGAGTTTATGGGTCTGTCTTTGGTCAAGGGATTACTGTATGGCAATTTAGTCTTCTCTTGGAATTCAAATACTGGTTTTGTCTCTGAGAACACTGATACCCAGTCTTGCTGTTATAAACCCTGGATATAAATTCTGCTCCTGGAATTTTGTTAAGCTTTCTGAAATTTGATCTGATTCCCTTCAATGACCAATTTTCAGCATGTTTACATTCTGAGTTTTAATCTTGTTAATGATCGAATTTCCTTACTCCAGATTCTGCCCAAACTTTCCTCTTTGGTATATCTAGTTTGACTCAACCTGTTATTCATGACCAGGGGCAGTATTCCTTTCCAGGGACATGTGACAATGTCTGGATATACTTTTGATCACTACAAAGGGGAGGATGCTACCTGCATCTAGTGAGTGGAGGCCAAAGATGCTATTAAATAGGCCACAATGCACAGGATAACCTCCCACATCGAAGAATTATTCTGAATAAAAAAAGGCAATAATGCTGAGGTTGAGAAACCCTGATCTAGAAATAAATTTCCCCATAACCCTGCCAAAATTGTTGCCAATTAGGAGCAGGTTTATAATAAGAAGATAAAAAAGAAGAGATGGATAATGTACATTCTATTATATTTTTTAAGCCCAGTACACTGTGGGAGGTCAAACTTTAAAATGAGGCAAATCTTTTATTAATTTAAGTTTTATCACAGTTAACATACACCAAGAAAAGCACATAAACCATAAATGTGCAGCTCCCCATAATTCCAAAATAAAAACATCTAGGTAACCATAACCCTAACACAGAATGTTACCAAGATGCTAATAATGTCCTCCTCTTAACTTTGAATATTCATCCCTAAATTATTTTCTGAGGTTTTTAAAAAAATTTAAGTTTATTTTTGTCAGAGAGAGAGACAGAGAGTGAGTGGGGGAGGTGCAGAGAGAGACTGAAACACAGAATCCGAAGCAGGCTCCAGGCTCTGAGCTGTCAGCACAGAGCCCACCGTGGGGCTCGAACTCATGAACCTTGAGATCATGACCTGAGCCGAAGTCAGCCATTCAACTGACTGAGCCACCCAGGTGCTGCTATGAGTTATAAATTTACATATTCAGCTGCCTCTTGACATCATGCCTGTCTGCCAAATTTAGTGGAAAGTTGGAGAAGAAATACATAATTTTTTTAGCACCATGTTAAGTCAGACAGGTTCATTTTAAAAGTAAACCTAAGGACATGGGGTTCCTGGGTGGCTCAGACAGTTGTGTCCAACTTTGGCTCAGGTCATGATCTTGAGGTTTGTGGGTTTAAGCCTCACGTGGGGCCCTGTGCTGACAGCTCAGAGCCTGGAGCTGCTTCAGATTCTGTGTCTCCCTCTCTCTCTTTCTCAAAAATAAACATTAAAAAATAAATAAAAGTAAACTTAAGAATAAAGAGAAAACTAACATCGAGTTAAAACACTATTGCCCTACCATTTTTTCAAACACAATCACTGATATGTATTTAATTCGTAGTTTTTGTGTCACCATAAATTATATTGTTGAATGCAAATATATATATATATATATATACACATATATATGATCAAAGTATTGTACATTTATCTTTTTAATGGATATCAGATCTGTCCCCCCAAAAGTTGTATCATATCCCATTTAATTCTACAACATAGATATATACTTTTCCTCTATATTCCCACCAGTCATAAGTGTATCAATACATAATACTTCATAATACTATTACATGCAAACCATACTTAGTTTTATCTATTGAATTTCAATGATGAACTGCTAAGAAATATTCCAAACATACATAGCATGTGATCCATTTATTTAAAATAAATACAAAGCACATATGGGTATATAAGGGATATAATTACCTAAAGTATATATATAGAAGTTATAGGAGAATACATACCAACTTACTGAAATCAGTTCATGAAGTAATGAGGGAAGAAAAGAAAAGTCGGCAGTGGGGGTGGGGGGGTGTTCTTAGTGTTTTTAGAAATAACTGAACAAATGCAAGTAAAGTGCTAAAAATTTCAGCAATAATTGGTTAAAAAAACAATATTCTCACACAAAACTGAATGGAGCACTTGTAGAAAGATCTGGAATTGTATTGGGATTCTCTTCTTAGTTAGACCCACTGGTTAAATATTGTTACAAATTCCTTAGGAAAGGGAAATAGGAGGCTGCTATCAGAAGTCACATTCTGCCCTATATTTTTAGCTTTATATTAGTATCTGTTGTGCTGTGGAGTGTTATTATTAAAATATGTACCATAAAAAATATCCAGCTGCAATTTTGTAGTCTTAGCCCACAGAGATCACACAAATGTGTCTCAGCTCTTTTAATCCATTATTCTTAGTAGGATTCATGTGTGCACACAAATGTAAGGAAAGATCAAAGGGTTCTCTAGACAAGTCTGTTTCGGAACTCTGAATTGAACGAAACTAAATAGATGGCTTTACTTTAGAGCTCTAATAGGCAATGTGTGATAAAATCCCCTAAGGGGAAAAATATGGAAAACTCTTAGCCCTCTTTTGAAGAAGCAGATCTGTGGAGATGGGTCTTGTGCTGACACAGCAAGATATTCAAGGTGTAGAACCAAACCATGAGAGCATTGAGATGTGCCTTCTTGAGAAGTAGTATTATCGCCTTATAGGCTGGCAGGGGTTGTCTCTGGGGACTGATAAGGTTAGGGATATGACAGGGTGAGTTTGCTGTTCTGGCTCCTCTGACCTGCCAAAAGCTTCAATCCATATGGGCTGCTAAGACCAGTGACCTAGATGTACCAACTGGAGGAATTAAAGGGAGTCAACAGGTATTTACTTCTTCACTGCAACTTTCTCCTTATATTTACTTTTTTTCTTCTTTACTGCTGTTTCTAGAGCAAACCAAAAGGAAGACAACAGATTTGGGGGCCCGGCAGGCACATCTCATAGATTTTAGTATGCTATAGTGGATCACAAATTTCTAGGAAGGGGAGAATGTATACATCACCTTACACAAATTTTAAAAATTTTATTTATTTGTTTTGAGAGAGAGAGAGAGAGACAGAGTGAGTGAGGGAGAGGCAGAGAGAGAGAGGATATCAAGGAGGCTCTGTGCTGTCAGCATGGAAGCCTGTCTCAAGGCTTGATCTCACAAACCGTGAGATCATGACCTGAGCCGAGATCAAGAGTCTCACGTTTAAGTGACTGAGCCATCCAGGTGCCCTAGTTTACACAATATTTAACTGTTGAATTTGTTAAATCAGCCATACATTTCAAGGGCAAGCAATCATAGAGCATATTTTATAAAAATAATACCCAAATATAGTCAAATAATGTATAAAGGGGTTGCAGTAGCCCAGGAGACCAATAACAAAGCAGTGTTGTGATGTCTGAGTAGCTCAGTCATTTGAGCTTGTGACTCTTGATTTCAGCTCAGGCTGTGATCTCATGGTTTATAACATCAAACCTGAGTCAGGCTGTGCCCTAACAGTGCAGAGCCTGCTTGGGTTCTCTCTCTCCCTCGCTCTATGCCCATCCCCCAAATAAATAAACTTAAAAAAAATCAAACAAAGTTGATGTGACTAGAAAAATATTTGGAAGATAATATTCATAGGACATACTATTAACAGAAAGGGAAAAGTAGGAATAGAAATTATGTGTTTCATTTGGAAAGTACAAAGTCAGTATAATAGAGCTTTCTGTTTTAATTTTTAATATATATTATTCATGCAATACTAACGAATATTTCTCTTCTTTTTTTCTGATTTCGAATGATTTCTTTGACACATTATGATTCTACTTTTGAACTTAGTTCTGATATGGTCAAATGAAGTTGAAAATTTTTGCTTGCAGGGTAGTTAAACATAAATTAAAGTACCACACATATCTATCATGGTTCCTTGTTATTATCATTAATTTTGTGTTATTTTAGGCTAGTCTATACAGTGAAGTGTCAAGCCTGTCATTCAAATTTAAACATTTATTTCAGGCCTCTTGCCCATATATTAAAGTCATGCTTTGATTCTTTGTTTTTTTTTTTTTAATTTTAACTTTTATTTATTTTCGAGAGACAGAAAGACAGAGTGTGAGCAGGGCAGGTGCAGACAGAGAAGGAGACACAGACCTGGAAGCAAGCTCCAGGCTCTGAGCTGTCAGCACAGAGCCTGATGCAGGACTCAAACTCACAAACTGCGAGACCATGACCTGAGCCGAAGTCAGCCGCTTAACCAACTGAGCCACCCAGGTGCCCCATTCATGCTTTTATTCTTTATAAAAAGCACCTACCAATAAAGGGTCATTGTAATAGATTGTAGTGTTAGTAAATTCAACTTATGTGGAAGGATGAAGACTTGTTAAGATATGGTGTTGGTGATGGGTTGTTGTTAAGTGCCACACTAGAATTTTCTAAAAGTCAATTATTATACAAAAGATATTAATTGTTATTAAAACATATAGAAAACAAGTACATACTTACAGCTGTATATTTTGTGACCATGAATTTTTACCGGGATAAATTTGTTTTTATTTGACCATGGTATTCAAAAAATGGTGTTTAAATCCTCATATATGTTAATCACTCTAAATATGAGTATAGTAAGGCTGAGGCCTCCACACTAGTGCAGGGTTTTGCTTCTTGGAATGGGAGAGTTTGCACTATGGAACTGGAGGTTGCAGCTGGTTAACACAAACCAGTCCTTAGAAACCAATACAATGAGAAACCATCAACAAGATTAAAAAGATATTTTTAAATCATATATCCAATAGGGGATTGATATCCAACATATACGAAGAACTTATAAAACTCAATAATAACAACAAAAATCCAAATGGGTAAAGGATATGAATAGACGTTTTTCCAAAGAAAAATGACCAACAGATGGCCAACAGACACATGAAAAGATGCTCAACACCACGAATCATAAGAGAAATACAAATAAAAACCACAATGAGATATCATTTTACACTGGTCAGAATGACTACTATCAAAAAGACAGAAGAAAAAAAAAAAGAAGAGAAACCCACAAGTGTAGGCAAGGACGTGGAGAAAAGGGAATCTTTGTGCACTGTTGGTGGAAATGTAAATTGGTGCAGCCACTATGGAAAACGGTATGGAGGATGCCCCTAAAATTAAAAACAGAACTACCATATGATCTAGCAAGTCCTCTTCTGGATATTTATCCAAAGAAACCAAAAACACAAATTCAAAAAAAAATGTATACACCTCTATGTTCATTGCAGCATTATTTGCAATAGCCAATATATAAAAGTAATCTAAATATTCACTGATGGATGAATGGCTAAAGATGATGTGGTATACATACAATTTTTTTACTCAGCCATAAAAAAAGAATGAAATCTTGCCATTTTCAACAACATGGATGGGCCTTGGGGATATTACTCTAAATGAAGTACTTTGGACAGAAAAAGACAAATACTATATGATATCACTTATATATGACACCCCCCCGAAAAAGATAAAAGAAAAACAAAAAGAAAAAACAACAAAACAGAATTCAAAGATGCAGATAACAGATTGGTGGTTTCCAGAAGGGAGGTGGGGGTGTGGGCAAAATGGGAGAAGGTGGTCAAGAGGTTAGAAACTTCCAGCAATAAAATAAATAAATCATATGGATGTAATGTACATCTTGGTGAATATAGTCAATAATATTATATTGCATATTTTGTAACTTTATATGGTGACAGGGGAATCTAGACTTCATGTGGTAATTAACTTGTTGTGTATTCAAATATCAGATCATTATTTGTACCTCCTGAAACTAATATAATGTGATATGCTGATTATATCTCAATCTAAAAAAATATGAGACACCCCCTAGAATGTCCTTACAATAGAAACTGTATCCCATGAAGAATGATTTTGACTACTACAATGGGTAATCAGATCAGAATCCCTGAGAAAATTCATTCTTACTTGGGTTTTCTTGAAGCAGAAGACACATATTATGGATCACTGATTGCCTTGATGCCTTCTCCCTACTAGAGAAGAATATTTTGGACTTGAAGAAGAATCAAACTCTTATGGAAGAGATTTGTGTACTTATACATTACCAATATCAAACTAAAATCCCTATCAACATGATTCATGACTCCTTCTCAACATATGTATCACTGTCATGTTACCAGTCCATTAAGTTAATTCATTTGTGTAAGAAGTATTCATTGAGCGTTCACTGTTTGCCTGGCCTCTTGAAGGATATACAAAGGTAAGTTCCTGACTTCCTAGAGCTCACCTCCTGAGCTTAGTTGATTAGACAAATATTATAACATTTAAAATAAATAAATCATGGGATGCCTGAGTGGCTCAGTAAGTTAAGCATCTGACTTCGGTTCAGGTCATGATCTTCATTTCATGAGTTTGAGCCCTGTGTTGAACTCTGTACTGACAGCTCAGGGCATGGAGCCTGCTTCAGATTCTGTGTTTCCCTCTCTCTCAGCTCTCCCCTACTCATGTGCTCTCTCTCTCTCTCAAAAATAAAATAAATAAATAAATAAATAAATAATAAATAAATATTTTTTTAATTAAAAAAATAAATCACTATAGTATCATCAAGGAAAGTATAGACAGATATAGGAAGTATGAGATGAAGAAATAGATAAAATAAATAAGCAGGGATCTTTTTAATTTTGTGTGATTATGGCAACTTTCTCAGAAGCAGTGAAATTTAAACCAAAATATATAATATGAAGGAAGAGTGGGTGTTTCAGAGGGAAAGACAGTATATTTGAAGAATTCAAAGCAAATGTGGTTAGAGTGTAGTAGTAGGGGATACAGGGCATGGGACGTTGAAGTAAAATGCAGAAGTTAAGGCATGCAGGTTATGTTCATACTTAGTGGAAGGGGAACATTATGAGTGCATTTTAAGAATGGAAGTAATATGATCCAGGCATATTTACATGAATCTTTCTGACTGCCTTGGGGATACTGGAATATTAGAAAGTCAAACCAAAAATAAATCCAGAAAACAAATACCCTAATAAACAAGGCAAAAGATCTGAAAGCTACTTCACCAAAGAAGATATGTGATAAACACATGAAAAGACTCAATTTGTAATAACAAAAGGAAAATTACCCAAATGTCCATCAACTGATAAACAGATAAAGAAGAGACGTGGTATATATTTAATATATATAATCTTGTCATTTGCAACAACATGGATGGAGCTAGTGTGCATTATGCTAAGTGAAATAGGTCAGAGAATGAAAAATATTATATTATTTCACTCATATGTAGAATTTAAGAAACAAAACAGATGAACAAACATCTGAGAGGGGGGAAAAAGAAAGAAAAAAAAAACAGAGAGGGAAACAAACCATAAGAGACTCTTAAAATTAGAGAACAAACTGAGGTTTGATGAAGGGAGGTTGTTGAGGGCTGGGCTGGATGGGTGATGGGTATTAAGGAGGGAACTTGTTATAATGAGCATTGAATGCTGTATGTAAGGGATGAATAACTGAATTCTACTCTTGAAACCAATACTGCATGTATGTTAACTAACTGGAATTTAAATAATCATTTGAAAAAAAAAAGGAAAATTAAAACCCTAATCAGATACAGCCATACACTTGTCAGAAAGGCTAAAATCCGAAAAACCAACAATACCTAATTTGGACAAGCATGTAGAACAGAAAGAACTCCCATTCAGTGCCAGAGGAATTCAAAATTGAATAGCCACTTTGGAAAACAAGTAAGCAGAGTTAATATTATTGTTTTTACTTTTAAGTTGTGCATAGACTTATACAACACAGCGATTGTAAACTTACATCTAAAGGAACTAAAAATTGATATTCACACAAAAACCTGTACATGACAGTTTATAGCAGCTTTATTCATAATCATTAAAAAACTAGAAGCAACCTAATTTCTTTCAACAGAGGAATAAATAAGCTAATTGTGGTATATGCACAGTATGCAATTCCATTCATCAGTAAACAGGAATGAGCTAATGATTCATTCAACATGGGTAGATCTTAAATGTGTTTTACTAAGTGAAAGAATCCGGACCCAAAAGGTGACATATTACATGATCCCCCTCTCTTTTTTTGTATGACATTCTACATAAAGCAAAACTATAGAATGGAAAGCAAGTAAGTGGTTGCCAGGAATTGATGTGGTGGGGAGGTTGACTGTGAAGAGGACAGACTGGGAACTTATTTTTATTTTATTTTTTATACAATTTATTGTCAAATTAGCTAACATTACAATGTATACTGTGTGCTCTTGGCTTTGGGAGTAGATTCCCATGATTCATCACGTACATAAAACTCCCAGTGCTCATTTCAACAAGTCCCTCCTCAATGCCCATCATCCATTTTTGCAAATATCTTCTCCCATTCCATTAGCTACTTTTTAGTTTTGTTGATTGTTTCCTTTGCAGTGCAGAAGCTTTTTATCTTGATGAGGTCCCAATAGTTCATTTTTTTGCTTTTATTACCCTTGCCTTTGGAGACTTGGCAAGTAAGAAGTAGCTGCGGCTAAGGTCAAAGAGGTTGTTGCCTCTTTTCTAGGATTTTGATGGTCTCCTGTCTCACATTTTGTTTTTTTAATATATTTTTAATGTTTTATTTATTTCTGAGAGAGAGAGAGAGAGAGCAGGGGAGGGTCAAAGAGAGAGGGAGATACAGAATCTGAAACAGGCTCCAGGCACTGAGCTGGCTGTCAGCACAGAGTCGGACATGGGGCTCGAACCCACAAACCATGAGATCATGTCCCGAGCTGAAGTCGGATGCTTAACCGACTGAGCCACCCAGGCACCCCTTCTGTCTCACATTTTGAATTTATTTTTGTGTATGGTGTAAGAAAGTAGTCTAGTTTCATTCTTCTGCATGTTGTTGTCCAGTTCTCCCAGTACCATTTTTTTTTCCATTAGATACTCTTTCCTGCTTTGTCAAAAATTAGGTGGATAAAGGATTAGTATCCAAAATCTATAAAGAACTTATCAAACATGGGAACTTTTAGAATGATGGCACTATTCCATATCATGCTGAAGTGATGGATCCACAATTGTATATATTTATCAAAATCCAAATTACTATGCATACAAAAGTGAATTTTGAGGTATTAAAAATAAACGTAGACAGATACGTGGATATACACACTAACCCAGGATGCAGTTCAAAATGTTTGATCATTGAATCTAATTTTTAAATTGTATGACACAACTTCATTGACATAGATGTGGTGGAGAAGGACTGATCTAAGGAACTTTGGAAAACAGTTTGATTAGGAACTGTAAGGGTAAAGACAAAAGGAACTGCTCATGAAGATTAGTCCTAAGAGCTTCAGAAAGAGTATATTTGAAAACTTTTTATATACTCCATAGAGTCAAAATATATTATATTTCTAAGGGGCATGTGTTACTTTTTAAAATCAATGAATTGGCTAGGTAAAATCAGATTTACCGTATTAACAGAGTTAAGCTACCTTAATAATAAATATACTAGGTACATAAAATTGGTGTGGTGGTGTGATTCAATTTATTAAATGGTTTGAGATATGAGAGGTTGATATTATCTATATTCATGTAGACAGCAATGGAAGAATGAGGAAGAAATCTACTGATACTATCTTTGGCACAAATATCAGAACCTGGTAGACCACTGTTAAGAATTAATAAATAGGAAAATCCAACAATTGAACCCAAAAGGAATTCTGTGACTTGAAGACACAAATTATCTTAAAACTACAAAGTAAAACAGATGTTGGATAAATATTTACAACAGAAAACCAAAGAATAATCTAGGTTGTATCTGCATTATAGAAAAAAAATAAAGGAAAAGGAAGGAAGGTAAGAAAGCAGGGAGAGGGTAATATCAAATAAATGTGAGCTGATAAAACAAGGGAATTAGGTAACATAAGTGGTAGCAATGAAAACAATATGAAAAGGGATGAGGAGAACATTAAAAAGAAAAACTATATTCTATATTAAAAGCAATAATGTTAAAACTTGAAATACAGACATTGAATTAGGAAACTAATCCAATATCTTCCTTTAAAACAACAAAGGATATGACAGACACTCAGGCAAATAAGACAGTCAAACTAAATAAGAGGCTGTCTAAGAAAGAACCAGATTAGATTTGAAAATGCAATAGAAACCCTGGAAGAAAGAATTCAATGTTTTCAGGTTCTTCACTAAATTAAGTATTAGAAACTTGTAGCAATTTGTACTATAATATCAACACAACATAATATTTTTTCATTCTATACCTAAACCACTTAGACAAGAAAAATCCAATATTATATTCATATCTTAACTACTATGATTAAAATATACACTGATTTATAACATAATAATAGAAATTGAGATAGTATCAAAAATAGCTGAATGCTTATAATATGCCAAGCACTGCATTACTTTATTTGATCTTTCTTACAAAACTAAGCTGATACTTACTATACCTGCATTATACATGAGCTATTAATATTTAAAGAGATCAAGTAACTTTTCCATGGTAAAATGACTAACGTGTAGTTAAGCTGCAGTTCAAACTTGTCTACTCTTAAATCAGAGCTTTGAAATTCTACTCTATACTGTTTCTTGTATAAACTCTTTAAATATTAAGTACATTATCATTTCTCATTCATGCATATAAAAAGCTATTACTCAGGCTGCTGTTTGGAATTTAGCTTATGTTTTTTAACTATATCAAATATTTTTCTTTAATATCTTATGTTGTATTTATGACTAGAAAATACCTTACCATCTGAGTATGTTAATATCCATGTCAGATTTTTGGAAATATTTTAATATTTTATGCTGTAACTTATTTAAGAAAATCTACCTGATATTTATTTCAATGTATGCTGTGCAGTTGGGATATAAATTAATTATTAATAATGGATTAATTTTTCAGTACTATTTATTTTATCACACACCCATTCCCTACTAGTTAGTAATTCTTGCACATAATTTATCAAATATTTTAAACACTAGAATCGATAGGTATATCATTGATCAAAACACTCACTGATATGCTCCAATAGCTGTGTAATGTAACTTAAATGTATCAGGGTATCTAGAAGACCAGATACACAGTTATGCTTCTCTTTTCAAAATATTATGAGCTTACTGATCTGGTTTATTTTTCCAAGATAGAGCTGTTTTAAATCCTGAAATAGATCCTGACTACATAACAAGTGCTCTTAAACTCTTTATTACATTGCTGTTCCTATGAGACAGATAGATGATAGATAGATAGATGTAGATAACAATTTTCTATTAACATATAACATATATTCCAAAAATGCATGAAATATATATACAGTTAAATGAATTATTTCAATTGGAATATCTGTATTGTCCAGGAACCTTTCTTGTGCCTCTTCCCAGTCACTATTTTCTTTTACAGAGAAGTAACCACTACCAGTATCATGACTTCTAAAGCTGTAGATTAGCTTGGTCTGATTTTTAACATTGTATATCTTATAAATATAAAACCTATAATCTGTATTGAATTTTCTTGGGCTTCCAAAATAAAATGTCATGACTGGGTGGCTTAAACAACATATTTTTTTCCCCTCATAGTTTTGCAGACCAGAAGTCCAAGATTAAAGGGTTTCTTTTGAGGTCTCTCTCCCTGGCTTATTGATGGCCATGTTCTCACTGTGTCTTCTTATAGTTTTTGTCTGTGGTGTGAGCATATCATTGGTATCTTATGTAGATATTTATATATCTTGTTTAAGGCTTCTTTTATTTTATATTTGTCTTCTTGAACATATTTATGAAATTTGTAAATGTTTTTCTTCGTAGTTTCATTTAATTCATTTTCATTCTTGCATATTATTCCATTTTATTAATGGACCATTAATTTTTTAAATCTATTCCATTCCTAATACTTGGGTTTTCTTCCAATTTTTGATAATAAGAATATTTCAATTATGTACATTCTCATACAAGACTCTTGGTATGCACATGTAAAATTCTGGTTGAGTTTATACCTAAGATTGAAATTACTGAATCACAGATGACATGATCAACCTCAGAAGATAAACCTAACTGGTTTTCAAAATTGTAACAATTTACTTTCTCTCCAGTAGTATATGAGAGATCCTAATATTTCATCTGTCTACTTGGTACCATCATTATTATAATTAGGCAGTGACTCAGTGGTAAGTGTGACATGTTATCTCATCTATCTCTCTTTTAATCGCCATTCCCCTTACTGGTAATGAGGTTGAGCATCTTTTTGTATGTTTATTAGTTAACTAGATGTCTTCTTTTGTTGAAGAGCCTGTTCAAGTATTTTGTCAATCATTATACTGGAAGTCTTTCTTTTTCTTGTAAATCCATGGAAGTCCTTTTTCATTTTGGATACAAATTCTATTACATATATGAGTTGTAAATGTGTTGTGTGCTTTGTAGTTTGTTTTTTTTTTTCACTCTCTTAATGGTATGTGTTGATGAGCAGATATGTAATTTAAGTTATTTACCAACTTTCCCCCTTAAGGTTAATGTTTTTTGTGAGCTTTTAAAATGTTTCTCCTAATTCAAGGTTGTGAGAATACTTTCCTATGTCTTCAGAAGGGTTTTTTTTTTTCTTTTTGGTCTTTCACATTTAGAACTACAATCTGTATAATTCATTGACCCAGTACCATTCACTAGAAAGGCCATCTATCACCTCTGTTCTGCAAAGCTGCCTTTGTCATAAGGTAAGTGCTCAGACAGCTATCAAGCCACAAAAAGACACCGATGAATCTTAAATCATACTGATAAGTAAAGGAAACCAGTCTGAAAAAGCTACATACTGTATAATTCCAATTATACAACTTTCCTAAAAGGCAAAAATATATAGATAGTAAAAAGATCAATGGTTCCCAGGAGTTGGGAGACGAGGGGTGAAGTACAGGAGATATTTTAGGGCAGTGAAATCATTCTGTAGCATACAAACTGTAATAGCAAATACAACAAATCAAACATTGCTAGAACCACAGAACTTTATAGCACGAGTGAATTTTAATGTATGTAAAGTTTAAAACTTGAATACATCAGGAAATCCCAAGATAGAATTCAGAAAAAATAATCTAAATATATTACAAAGGTATGAAACAATCTCACTGTAGAGGGTGGGGAAATAAGGTGCTGACCTCTGTAACTCTGGAAATGATTAGGGTTTATAAGACTCAAGCAAAAGGAAGAGAATGTAAACATTTTACTGTAGGTAATAAAAAATTTCTATCCTCTGGTTATGGTTTAACAATTCTGAAAACACTGTAAGTCTGTACTTAAATTGAACAATTAAGTAAACAGTAGATGGTGGGAGATGGGTTTTTCACTAGTACAGTGGGAGGTTAGAAAGAAACAAGGGGAAGAGCTTAGAATGATTCTTGAGATAATGATTTAGAGTTTGATACATCAGTGTGAAGTCATGTTCAGCTTGACATAAAGATAGTTTCAAATGGAAATATTTAGATATATGAATACATACATGGGCCAGCATACACATATATATCTCCTTGCTCTTTCAGCTGAGGGGGTCTAGAAATAAGGTTACTCTAGTCACCAATGCCCAAATACTGGCTTCTGATACTACTTATTCTCCACTAAAAGAAGACAGGGCTCCTTGGTGAAATAGACAATTTGAGGACTGGAGTAGAAAATATATAAGATGATCCTGGAGCATCTTGTGGTGACAGAATTTAAGAAACTGCCAACAAACAAATACACAAACATGTGACAAATAATAATGGAGTATGTTCAGAGGACAAAGGAATCAACAGAAAGAGCTCCCATGGTGCAAAGCCAGAACAATTTGAGCAATCACATAAAGCAGTACTGAATGTTAAAATTTAGGTTAACAATTTGGGTTAACCTAAAGTATAAAATATATACCCATGAGTCCATACTGAAGTAGACAAATGATTTAGTAAATTCATAAATGGGAAGAGGAGAGAAATCTCCCATTTGGAAGAATTTCAAATCATTGATGTAAACATTTACTCTCAATAAAAGACAGTACAGCTCCTCATTCCTTCAGCGTGGGGGGCACATAGTGACTTTTCTCCCAGATAGCAGAGAGGCAGAAGATGAAGGAAAAATAGTAACTTTACATGCAGAAATCTGATGAACACTACCTCAACCCAGGTGATATGATGGTAACTTATATTGATATGAAGTGATGAAAATGATAATTCAACCTCTCTGGTCTTCTTCTTCATAACCTATAACCTCAGTCTAATCACAAGCAAAATTTCAGACAAATGCCAATAAAGGGACAGTGTGCAAAATACCTACCCAGTACTCCTCAAAACTCTCAAGGTCATCCAAAACAAGGAAAATCTGAAGAGCTGTCACAACCAAGAGGAGCTTAAGAAGACACACACACACAAAAAGTAATGTGGTATTCTGAATGTAATCCTGGAAGAGAAAAGGACATTAAAAAAAAGCTGGAACACTTGAATAAATTATGAACTTTAGTTTCTAATAATATATCAATATTGGTTCATTAATTGTGACAAATGTGTTGTACTAATGTAAAATATTTATAACAGAAGAAACTGTGTATGGGTTGATAGGAAGTCTGGTGCTATCTTCAATAGAATTCTATAAAAAGAAACAAAAAAATGAGGAAGATATTTGTGAAATTAAACAGAATGATTTCCAGGAGATATTTTTATGTGAAAAAACAATTGTGAAATGGAATGGACAATATGCTATATTTTGATTAAGGAAAGAGATGGGGCTCCTGGGTGGCTCAGTCAGTTAAGTATTTGACTCCTGATTTCAGCTCAGGTCATGATCTCATGGTTCATGGGATTAAGCCCTATGTTAGGCTCTGTGCTAACAGTAGGGAGCCTGCTTTGGGATTCTCTCTCTCTCTCTCTCTGCCCCTCCCTTGCTTGTTCTTTCTTTCAAAATAAATAAATAAACTAAAAATAAGAGACAGAAACAGGAAATAATAACCATACTTTTGCTTGTTTCCTATGAAAAGAAACACAAAATGGATAAAGCACTCAACAGTGATGTCAGTCACCAACAAAGGGTGGGGTTGAAAAAGTGGATAAGGGTGAATGATGCTTTGGAAGTTACTTTTATTTTTAATAATGTTGACTTTTGGAAGCATGTGAATTCTACTGATATTTTAAAAATTCCAGTAATAATATGAAAGGGAAAAACTACAAATGGAAGCAAAGAAGCAAATGAACCTAACTGTATTTCAAATGAAAAAAATACCCAAATGGAATTAATCTTAAAAAAAAAAAAAGGAATGAATTGACACAAAGACCTCAGTAAAAAATAAACAAAAAGTTTGGTGATTTTAATCTTGTAGCTTAATTCTACTGTGAAGAAAGAATTTATGCTAAATAATTTCAACTTAATTTATACTATGTTCAGAAGTCATACTTCAGGAATTAACTCATCAGAAGTTTGTTGAAACTTTCTTAGGGCCCAATATGTTCAATTTTTAGCTAATGTTTCAAAACAATATATATTATATTATGCATTAAAATTTTCTGAATGATGATGGATGTTATTTTTTCTATTAGTACTTTGAATTTTTGCTTTATGTGAATTATACCATTTATATGTGATATATATATTATAAAGCCTAGATCATAAATATAAATTATACATAAAAGTATGTTTATATATACATATAACATATATATATTATATATAGTTGCATGTATAATTTGGCATTTAAAATTGTTATAGCTTCTTGGTAAATCCATTCTTTACATGCAGTGGCCCTTAAAGTCAGTCTCTTTTGTCTAATATTAATGTAGCAAATAGTAGTTTTCTATGGTTAGTGTTTGCATGGGCTGAAAGTTTTCTTAAACTTTTAACCTATAGTCACCTATAGTAACTCTCTAAGATCATATGGTTGTTGATTTTTAATCTTGTTTGACAAATTTGCATTTAACTGAAGTAACCTATTCATGGTAATTGTCAATTTTGATACTATTGACTTTAACTCTACATTTTACTATTGCTCCTAATTTGTACCAGTTATTTTTCTTGCCTTCTTTTTCACATATTTTTTATTAACATTTTCTTTTCTGTTAGCATGGCACCTATATACCTTTCACTGTTGCTTTATTAATTATCCAAGAGGTCATAATATGCACCCTTGCTTTATTAATTAGTGCAAGGGTTTTAGAATACTTCAACCCCAAATTTTCCTGATTTTATACTATATCTGTAAATCTCAATTCTAGATCCATTTTAATATCCAGAACTTATTAGTATTATTGCATTATTAGTTAACATCAATTTATGTTTACCTATATAGTTAACATGTCTATTGTTCTTCATTCTTTCCTGTATCTCCAAGCTTCTAAATGGACTCTTTTCCAGACTGTCTCTAGAAAGTAGGCATGCTTACCTAATGGAAGGAAGAACCCAGGGAAAGCTTTGATTCTTTTTTTTTCTGTGAAGCAAATATGAAAGCACATACTACGTATCAAAGTCCAACCCAAATAAATATGAACCTGTATGTGTCAGATTCTCATCAAATAAGCTACCCAACTAGCAGGTGGAAAGATTGAAATTTCCTCCCCCAGCACTCCTTCCAAGGGGATAAAAATATGGACAATATTTTTTCAGCTGTACTGAGTCCAGAAAATAGAGACAAGAAGAAAGTTCTCTTCTTGATATTGTAATGTAATTTTTATTATTGTATGTATATTCTTTAAGAAAAGACACTTTGCTTTATTTATATGTATAAATTATTGATGCCAAGCTTAAAATAAAGAGACGAAAATACAGTAAAAACAGCATACTCTTATTTAATTTACATTTAGAAACATGTAAAACCCCTCACTTTAAAAATCAGTTTCTTTTTTGTTGTTTGTTTTTGGCCTTTTTTATAGTCAACATGTCTGGGTCTGGATGAAATTTCTGAAATATTAACCAGTAACTTTGATCTCTGTAGTCACTGTTGTTCCTGCTTAGCTTAACATTCCCAAACCATTGAATTGCAGGTGTTCATTGCTTCAGGAAGAGCAGGTTATAGATCAGAACAAAAATATCTGCTGAGTTGAATGGATTTTCAGCTCACATCAAACACAATAGACTAAAGGCAAACAATTTCTGATTTGCAATAACCAGGCACTTGAAAGAAAGAAAAGTTAGCTTTGAATTTCAAAAAGGGCTTGGTTTGACTTGGTTTGACACCAATCAGCTCATGATGCATAACCTGAATTTTTGGATGATGAGACTATTAACAATCATAAAAGAACACAAGACAGGATATAGGGTCAGTTTTCCTGCTGCCTCTATATATAAGCATCCATATATGACTCATCTATATATTACTCAAAAAGTGCCTGAGTCAATAGAGTATGAGAAAGGAGAAAGGGAACTGAACCAACACTGACTTGATATAGTCTTATCCTTGGCTCTCATTCAGTATTTAATTTTTTACTATGAGGTCCTGGAATATAGAGACTGACCTGATAGGTTTAGGAATTTACAGGGAAAAAGAACTAGACCCCTCCCTTTGCCTGGAACTCTGGAAGTATGAAGACCCTCAATGGGCTATTCACCATGTTGATACGGCCAAAACAGAGGAGAAATTTTGGTAAGGTAGGTCACATAAGAGTCTGACATTGTATCTACTCCTCCTTCATCCTAGAATGTCCCCTGGTTCTATATTGTGTGAAGGGTACCCACATGCCTTGGTGGAGTGAGGAGTCAGAAAACAGAAGAGTGCTGGCCATCATGTGTCCCTGGATGCATGGATTGATGGAAAGAGGACACACCGTTTTGTGAAGGACCTATACTTGCCAGAGTTAGTGATAGGTTGGGTGGCGGGGGGGGGGGGGNCACACCGTTTTGTGAAGGACCTATACTTGCCAGAGGGGGGGGGGGGGGGGGTAAGATTCACACCTCCAGAGGCTTGTGTCACTACTGTATGTCAAGGCAGAGGCTTAGTTAGGTGATACACATGCAGGCAGAGATGGCCAAGCTCCCAGGAACAAGCACCATGAACTGACCTTGCTGACAAGTATGATATGAAGTTACAACAGCAGTGGGTGTAGTGGGAACAGTGGCAAAACTAGGCAGAAATCATCCCTATGATGTGGACATAAAAATGACCAAGGAAGAACTTGTGAAATCACATGGCATTGCCCAGTAACTATGTTACATAAGCTTCTGATGAACACAGATTCCACCAAAGACAAGGAAAATAAGAATTAGGGAAAGAAATATAAAAATATTATTTACTCCAAAGAGACTCAGTTAATCTGGAAGTAATCAAGTTACTTATAATAAGCTGGTTTAATATGATATTACTGTGGGGCAAAAAATGGGGTTCAGGAGCTGCACGAACAATACTAATGGAGAAATAAACACAATTACATTTACAGACCTGAGTATTGAGACAATGAATTATAAATCTCTAAATCTAAAAGGAGGAATCAGCAATAATTAACTCATTCTGTCTGTAGTAGGCATATCATAAATAAAAAAACATCCTATAGCTTCTATACTGGAACCAATAGTGGAACATGACTGTTTATTTTCAAATTGACTTTCAAATTCAGGATAGTCTCACCTAACTTCAGTGAGAGAAAAAAAAAAGGTAATTTATTCTGTTCTTCCTTTTTTCTCCACGATTGCAGAATGCAAAATAGTCATACGGAACTGTCTGAAAGTTATAGTCAGGATTGCTTAAATCTGTATTTTGTACCCTACATTTAAACTTTATTCAAATTTTTGCTCTATTCCTTGATAAAAAATCTATTGTACACGCTTGTTACATTAACTAAATTTGAATAAAAAAAGAAAAGAATAAACATACAGCCAGTATACCAACCAATTCAAATATCTTTTTCCACATTCACAACTGAGCAGTGAACATTAAATCAGCAGTAAATTTATGTCTCCCAGATCATTCCTCATCTTTGATTATATGTCATATTCTCTTTTCTGATTCCTGCAACTAAGGCTTTACCATTTGCCTGTCCACTTCCCTCATTCATCATTCTGATTTTTACTTTTTATGTCTACTGATTTTGATTCAAATTTGTTCCATGCCAAATGACATTTAAAGCCTGAAACAGAAATTGATTGTACAAAACATGTTTCATTTAGTTTACTTTCCATAATCTACACACTAATGGCTCAAAATAAGTTTACAATAAAAATTAAGGCAACACTTGAGTACTAAGTGTTCAAATACACTTCACTGTCAAACAATTTGAAAATAATTTTTTGAAACTAAAATAATAGCAATATAAATTAAAAAATTAAGCTTTCCACACTTTCACTGACTGAAGATTATCAGTGGCATTATAGCAAGTCAAGATCAGAATCTTTGACAGAAGCTTATGCTTCCGAGACACCTGGGTGTCTCACTCAGTTGAGCATCCAACTTTGGTTCAGGTCATGATCTCAAGGTTAGTGGGTTTGGATCGGCATTGGGTTCTGCACTGACAGTCTGGAGCCTATGTTGGATTTTCTCTTTACCCCTCTCTTTCAGATCTTCCCAACTTGTGCTCTCTCAAATAAATAAGTAAATTTTAAAAATAAAAAAAATTAAAAAAAATAAAAGAAGTCTATGATTCTCTGGCCCCTGGTTCATGACTTCAGAAGATTCTTTAAAAGCTATTTAATAGGATTTAAATTTTGTTTTCAAAACTGATATCACGGAAGAAATCGCTACCCTATCTATGCGCAGAGATAGGCTTAAAGCTTACAGAAAAATAGACACAAAACTTTGCTCAAGGTGAAATTTTGAAGCTTCTCCCATGTCTAGATAAGCAGTTGATTAAGACCTCAAGGTCTATTCCCTATAGAACAGCATTGCCAGTGCCTGGTAACAGAACATAGTAAGTGGTTTCAATTAATAGGTAAGAAGAATAGCAGAAAATAACAAATTGAGAAGTGAAAGAGAGAGAAGAAAAAGGTCTTTGCTACTTTTCAATCAATTTGAAAGAGAAAGGATAAAAGATGAAGTAGTAGTCTGCAAAAGGTATAGGCCCTGGGAAAGGTGGTTTGTTAAGAATCGTACTAATCAAGACTAAGCTGTGCTACAATGATGCAACCCCAAATTCTCATAGGCTTAGAACCACAAGGGCATTTTCTTGTTGCAACTGCCTTCTCAAAGGTTTCTAGCTGCTGGGTCACAGTAAAAGACAGAGATCTGGCAATAAAATGCTTATCAGATAATGCCTTATTTCACTTCTGCTTGTCACTCATTGTCTGTAACTTAATACTTGGCCCAACTAAACCAGCAAGAAACACAAAGTGAATCCCTATCATTTGACCCGGATCATGGAGAGCTAGAAATATCTAAAAACAGCACTAGGTGTTAATTACCACTAAGAACGTGGGAGGAAAAAAAGACAATGGAGAGAAAATAAAAATAGACAAGGTGAGTGGAATTTTTGTTAGAACAAAGTACAAGAGCAGAGAAAGACATAAAATTTAGTGTCAAGATATAGAGGTCTTCTTTCTTGGAGAGGACAGAATGAAATGAAAACAACCCAGAGTTTAAAGGTGGAAGGATTAGAAGTAGACAAAATCTTTTCTTAACACTCTGAGTGTTTCCTATGAAAGAAGATTTGGACTTAGAATAAGGAGAGTGATTAGGAAATAATCACTTAAAATACTGGTAAAGGTTTGGAAAGTTGTTAAACACTGATGGGATAGAAGCAAATAAAGAATGTTAAACAATACTCAATACTGGGGACCCAACTGAGGTTTGGGAATATATTTTTCATAGGCTGAAATCTTCAGTTGTAAAATAAGTGGCCCAGAAGTAGAAGCAAAGAAAGCAGCAAGTTATATTTATTCACAGCTCAAAACTGAAATGGTGAAAGCAAATAACATGTGAGGGTTGAGGTAAAATGCTTTGAAGTTATAGACCATAACTGCCAAGGTTTTTGGAAAAGAAAGAGAAGAATGGTAGATGCTTAGAGATTGGAAAACAGAAGAAGATCCTGCGATTGAAGGTTTCAATCAGATCAAAAAGTTTATCAGGAGGCAAAGAGAGCAAGAGTAAAATGATGGAAAATCGTGATTCTTTTACATATAAATTAGTCATGATAATAAAGTTTGCCAACACACGGCTCCCAAATTTTATGGCCTACCATAATACGCATTTTCTTCTCTCACACGCAGTGGTTAATGGTGGTGTTCCTATGTGAGACAGATTTCCAGGGCATCTTTCTCTAAGCAATCAACTAAAGGGGTCTAGGCTCCTTCCTATTTGTAACCTGACCAATTCATGATTCTTTGCTTTCAGTCATGAAGGCAGGGAAGAGAGAGCACAGAAGATCACAAAGTCTGATTTTTATATTAGGACAGGTTTATATAACTTCTGCCTATAATTCTTTAGCCAGATCTATTTATCATCACCTAAAAGTAAATATATTCAGAAATATAGTCTTCTAATTTTCTAAAAAGGAAAATGAAAAATGGTATTGTAAACTTAGAGTATTTTCTATTCTATGTCCTTCCTTCTGGTCATAAACCATGTAACAGTCCTTCCTACGTGTAGAAGGACTTGAGTTCTTCATTAGTCCCATTAGTTCCCATTAGTCCACATAGCCAACTCAAAGTTTAAGGTTTCTTATTTTGCACAAACTTTCACATCGAGTTTACATGTTGCTCTTCTTTCCCCAGTAATCTAGAAACTTCAAGGAAAGCTTATTTGCCCATATCCTCCCCCACATTCATGAACATTCACAGACTCCATATACAACAATGCCACCACAAATCTACTACAATAATATTTTCTTTGGAAAAGTAAGACTAGAAGACACACAGTTATTGGTCTACTATACTTATGAAATCCCACTGAAAAAACATCAAGAATGCTCCCCACCCTGAGGTGGAGGACACCCTATAATAATGCTTTGCTTCTGCTCACTGAAAGGAACGCTTTGACCCATTGTCTCAATGGCTCCTGGCCCTTCCCTGGAATAGGTTCCTCCTTGTCCATTATTTTCCTATACAATATGTGTGTGTGTTAGTGGCATCTTCACCTCAGGACCATGGAGTTTTCAAAGCCTGAAGCTACTCATGGAAAGTTACAGGCCTATGGGATTATTAAACTTGAAGAATTAAAGGCTTTATTAAATCAGACATACTTTTTTTTTTCTTTTGCAGCATGATTCACTCACAGCTAGTGGGTTTCTGATATATTTGCTTTTAGCCTCTGCCATGTGCTAGTAACCACACCCAAAGTTTTGTTTAGACGTTTCCAGACTCCCAGTCCTGACCCCTTTTCTTTCTACTTTCATTTCCTCTCTGTGAAATTAATAGCAGCTATTTTGAAGTTGTCTGGGATAATAATTAGGAATCCCACAACTTTAACTTGATCTTTTCCCTGAGTCATTTTATTAGTTTGTTTAACTGAGATGGTTTACCTAGCTTTTGTTTCACAAAGCCTTTTAAAATAGCATTTCTTAATATTTAAGGCCTGGAAGATGTTGATTTCTTCAACTCAATGAAGCTCAAAATGTCTGTACTCTCTCTGTGACCTTTCATATCTGTTTGTAAACTGGTTAATTATCTCCCAAGCTCAAGTCTTGCCTTTGTTATCCTACCAAATGAAGATAGTAATAATCAAGGTACATTATTCTGCTTCTTTCTTACCTAGAGTTAATAGATAAGTACCCCTATAACCTGCCTCTGGAATTACTTCAGACAACAATTTTGCCAATATTGTTTTCTATAGTCTCTACTATTAGATTCCAGTGTTTCCAGAATCTGTCATCAATGTCCTTGCTGTTGTAGGGATGCACCACTTCAAAGTGCCAGTTTCTATAATTCTCACCAAAATTAACACCTACTCCAAATCTCAGTGACTTGTCAGAAAAGTGTGTATATATGTGTGCATGAATATACATTCACACACACATACATATATATGTATACACATAATACATATATACAAACACACAGAAGTTCTTCTTCACCAGTACAAAGTCCAATGTGATGTTTCTTATTGGATGACTGTCCTGGATAGCTCTCTCTCAAAACGTAGTGCCAAAGATTATTGCCTTTTTTTTTATTTTTATTTTTTATTTTTTTAATTTTTTTTATTTTTATTTTATTTTCTTGACACCATCCACTAGGTAATCACACTCCTGAGCTGGATCTCATGCCACTGGCCAGCCCAGTGGGAAAGAAAAAGAAGCATAGAGAATTGTGTGGGGATTTTAGAGACAGAACGAGAAGTAATTACATCACTAGCAACCACATTGTATTGCCCAGAAATATTTATATGATTTACCTGGATAGAAGGGGTCTTGGGAAATATGTCTTTATTTAGTCTCAAGAGGAAAATAAAATAATGCATTAAACACAAAGCATTGCCCCTGGTACTTATATACATATGATATATATTTTTGTAAACACATTTTGTTATAAATCATTTAAATATTCCCTAATTCTTGCCTCAAAATGTCACTAAAGTCTATTTTTAATTATATTTCTTGCTTATTCTACTCAAAAGCTATTTTAATTACTGTTTCAGTTAGCATGAATTGCCTTCTGTATAGGAAACTTTTTAAAAATCATGATTTCATTATTTTATATAATTTTATTAAATAATACAAAAAGCAATTAAAGTATGAAAAGAAGCAAAACATAATATGATATGATAGCTTAGAAAATGGAAGTACATAATTTAAAGGACTTGTCCACTTTGAATTTACTTTTTTCTTCACATTTGCTCTATGGTGATACTGAATCAACTAATTTGCCCAATCTCTTTTCACAGTTCAATTCCTACTGCTGATTCTGGTCTTATGAAAACAAATTAGTATATCTCTGTATCAACAATAACTAATTTCTGAAACCTTTGCTACAAATAGCTTTCCATCTACCCTGGGAGTGACATAATGTTTTTATCCATGTACATGTAAGAGTTGGGAAAGAAACTCCAAGAATCCTGGATCATGGTGCTGGTTATATGGAATGAATGAGGCTGACTATAATATCTGAGTACTTTTGGTTTATGGAGACCAGAGGAAGAGCAGAATCTATGCATTTCTAGAGGTTTTGTAATAAGTACCTTTGCATGTACTTGCAAATATACTAGATATCACTGGCAGGCCCCAAAGAGTGTCGAATCAATAAGAAATGACATCCAGGGGCACCTTCGTGGCTCAGTTGGTTAAGTGTCTGACTTCAGGTCAGGTCGTGATCTCACAGCTTGTGAGTTCAAGTCCCACATTGGGCTCTGTGCTGACAACTCGGAGCCTGGAGTCTGCTTCTGATTCTCTGTCTCCCCACTCTGCCCATCCCCTGTGCTCTCTCTCTCTCTCAAAAATAAATAAATATTTGAAAAAAAGAAATGACATCCAATCACACCATGTTTAATTATTACAGTTTGATTTCTTCCATTCTATCATGGAATGATGGAATCTTTCATGTTGAGTCTCTTCTTTCAAGAAGTACTGGAAACCTCTTTTAACAGACTTGCCTGATTTAGTCATGCCTATCCAGGATACTCTCCTTTTTGACTAACTCGAAGTCTATCTGATTTGGGACTTCAGCATCATTTATACCAGTCTGGCAAATCAGAGAGGTAAGGCTGGGTAGAGAAGAAATTGAAACAGAAAAGAATGGATAAATATGGAAAAACTAAATATGGCAAGGATTTAAAAACACAGGCATGGGGGCCTGGGTGGCACAGTTGATTAAGTGTCTGACTTCTGCACAGGTCATGATCTTGTGGTTTGTGAGTTCTAGGTCCACATCAGGCTCTCTGCCATCAGCACAGATCTCTCTTCAGATCCTCTGCTCATGCTCTGTCTCTCTCTGTTTCAAAAATAAATAAACATTAAAAAAAAAAAGAAGAAGAAGAGGGGTGCCTTGGTGGCTCAGTAGGTTCAGCGTCCGACTTTGGCTCAGGTCATGATCTCACGGTTGGTGGGTTGGAGCCCCATGTCAGGCTCTGTGTTGACAGCTAGCTCAGAGCCTGGAGCCTCCTTCAGATTCTGTATCTCCCTCTCTCTCTGACCCTTGCTCACGCTGTCTCTCTCTCTCAGAAAAAAATAAAAATATTTTTAAAATTTTTAAAAAAAGAATGAATGAATGAATAAATAAATAAGTAAAAGCACAGGCATACCTCATTTTATTGCACTGTGCTTTTATTGCCCTTTGGGTATATTGTGGGGTTTTTTTTTTTTTTTTTTTTTTTTACAAATTGGAAGTCTGTGGCAATCCTACATCAAGCAAGTCTATCAGCACTATTTTTCTAATAGCATTTGCTTACTTCATGTCTCTCTGTCACATTTTGGTAATTCTCATGATATTTCAGACTTCTTTGTTATTATTATATTTATTTTGTTGATCTGTGATCAGGGATTATGATGCACTGAAAGCTCAAATAATGGTTAGCATTTTTTAACAATGTTTTTAAATTAAGGCATGTACATTTTTTTAGACATAATACTATTGCACACTTAATAGACTACAGCATAATGTAAACATAACTTTTGTACACACTGGGAACCAAAAACATGTATCTGATTCACTTCATTGCAATTTCTCTTTATTGCAGTGGTCTGGAACCGAACCTGCAGTATCTCCGAGGTGTGCATGTGATGAGAGAGGAGAGAGATGGGGAAAGATAGAGGGAAATGCTGAAGTGATGTCTTCAGGAGGCAAGAAAAGATAGGATTCAGAAGATAAATTAAGGACTTGGCCTTAGATAGGAACATAACTAATTCATCATAATAATAGCAGGAGCATATGGACATAATAATAATAATAGCTGAGCATATGGGCATCATTATAGGTAAGTGGGTAAATGTAGCATGGGGGTCTGAGGAAGTGTTCTTTGGCAAGGTCATTTTTTAGACCAGGTTTCCCAAAGGTGGCAAGTATCTAATTAAGGAAGTGCTCCCAGGAGAAAGCTGTTGGACGTTGGGGAAGGAGGACAGAGAAGAAACAGCCAAGCAAATGTACAATGTTGGCAGCGTTCCCAAGAGTAGCTTCAGGATGATCCCACAGGGAAATGTTACAGGGTAAATTTTATTTCAGAATTTCTGATGGTGAAAACATCATGTGTCTGCTGTTTATACCCTTTTGTTTCTGTTCTGTTTCTGTTAATAGGCAAGGTCACATGGGCTTTATATATTTTTTAGCAGTGTTAGCAAAATCCAAGAATCCAACACTTCATGGCTCCATGGATGTGCAGAGTACAAGGCAGCCACGTGGCTGGTGTGGACTGTTATAGGAGCGCTGAGGGACTAATCTGACAGGAGTGATGGCGGCTTCCTGGTCATGAAGCAGCAGCAGCTACCACTGCTCCCACCGTGAAGCTCTGGGACCTGGAGGATTGATCCTGAAAGCTCCCCTAGGACTCCACTACTCTGGCCCACCCACTGGTTCTGTAAGACTTTCAATCACTTGTTGGGTGCCTTGGTGGCCCTGGAGGTGAAGCATCTGATTTATAGTTTTGGCTCAAGTCAGGATCTTGTGGTTCCTGAGTTTGAACGCCATGTTGGGCTCAGCGCTGACAGCATGGGGCCTGTGCGTGAGCACACTGTCTCTCTTCTCTCTCTCAAAAATAAATAAATAAATGAATAAATAATAAATAAATAAATAAACTTACCTTAAAAAAGTATTTAAAAAGACTTGTAATCACTTGTAACAAATCTTTAACTGTTTGTCTTGGCCAAAATTGATCCAATTCTCTAACAAATACAGATAGTTGTATTACAATCTGCTCCAATGATATTATAAATAGTGTTTTCTTTCACTTTTAAAAATATTTTAATTTGGATGGGAAATTATATCATCAACAAAACCCATATTCCTCAGATTCTTCAGTATATACTTGCTAATTGACCAACTGTGTATCTTTACTGAACATAGCTCAAGGATTATAACAAGAAGACTGGGCTTTTGATATCTTGGTGTGCATGAGTGGCTTAGCTGGTTACTTGTCAAACTTTGGCTCAAGTCATGATGAGTTCAAGTCCCACAATAGGCTCTGCACTGGTGGTGCCAAGCATGTTTGGGATTCTCTGTGTCCCTTTCTCTCTGCCCCTCCCCACTTGTGTATGCTCTCTCTCTTTCTCAAAATAAATAAGTAAACTTAAAAAAAAAAAGAGAGAGAGAGAAAGAGAGAATATACTGAAACCTCAAAAGTTGGAGAGAGTAAGGAGAGCATTAGATGGTAGGGCTTGAGTAACTGACCATGAATCGCTACCCAATTAGAACAAAATGAGAAGATCAAGGACAGAGGTGGAAACCACCTTAACTAAAGGAATGAATCTAACCTCACAAAAAAGGTACAAAATCACAGCAGGGGTCAGAGGATGTGCTAAACCAAGATGCCATATTGTTTGGGTAACATTCACACCAAAATGTTGATTCTAAGCCTAAGAAAACAATCAGAAAAAAATCAACTCAAGGGACATTCAGCAAAAACAAACAGGGGCGCCTGGGTGGCTCAGTAGTTGGGTGGCCGACTTCAGCTCAGGTCATGATCTTGCGGTCCATGGGTTCGAGCCCCACTTCAGGTTTTGTGCTGTCAGTTCAGAGCCTGGAGCCTGCTTCAGATTCTGTGATTCCCTCTCTCTCTGCCCCTCCCCCGCTCAAGCTCTGCCTCTCTGTCTCAAAAATAAAAAAAACGAAAAACAAAAAACAAAAACAAAAAACAAAAGCTGTCCTGCACTCTAAAAACAATAATAATTTCAGGAACTATTTAGAATAAGAAGAGCCAGGGAAAATCTATATCAAAGAGACCAGTGAAATATGACAACTAAAAGAAGGTATGATGCTGATCAGATTTTGGATTATTTACAACATAGTAAAATAGTGCAGGTTTAACGATATTACTGAGACAAACACATTTTAATGTGGGCCCTATTTTTGATAACAGTTTGCATCAACATTAATTTTTTAATATGATAAATATACTATTATGTTTTGTTTTTAGGAAATATATGCAAAATATTTGAATGAAAATCTTGATATGTGAAACTCACTCTCAAATATATACCCATGCACACAGACATGTACAAATACAGACACTAACCTACACATACACATACACTTACACTTACACACACACACACACACACACACACACACACAAAGTTCAAATAAGGAAATTTGTTAAAAACTGATGGGTATGGGTGAGGAGTATATGTGGTTCACTATACCCTTTATTATAATTTTCTGAGCTGTTAAAATTTTTCAGAATAGAACGCTGAAGAACAAAGATAATGTAAAAGCTACCAACTCTGTAAAATTAAAGTCACAAATAACCACCAGGAAATATAATCTGTAATCTTGTGTTTTATGCAAAGTAACACTTTTGCAAAAATCACCGGATCTTTGGTTCTCAATTATCAACTTTTTTAAAGAAGTTATTTTAAAAAGTGACAATTGCAAAGTACTTATTTATATCAATTTGAGCTGGGCAAAAAAATTAAAAAAGATACAAAAAAATTCCCCTGGCATAACTTGACCAACAAGGCACAGTTTCTGTTTACTTAATGTGAATAATAAAAGATAGTTACCTTGGCTTCCAGAATTCATTGTTGAGACATTATATTTAAAATGTATCTATGCTTGTTATCTGGGTTTGTAGTGCATAAGTTTTCATGTTACTTTTATTCTAAACACAATATGTATACCTATATATGTTAAATGATAAACTACTGATACTGTTAGTAATACATTTATATTTATGTATAAATAATTGTTTAAACAAATATTATTATAATATGATTATGTGCATCATCTATCTTAATATTCTTCCCATTTTTTTACATAGACAAAACAAAGTATTAGAAAATTCTACATGTTCTCATTTTGTTTTCTCTGAAATAATGTCCTGTATTTCACTATATTTGAAGTTCTTTGTTTTAAACAATTACATGCATTCACAAATGAATTTAATTCAATATTAGATTTTATAAAAAGTCCTATAATGAGAGGTACAGTGTACATATGTGATATTTTCATTAATTTGCTTAAAAGTCAAAAGTGGTACTGGCTTATTTCACTAAAAAGTCCCTTGCATTTTTTTCTTAAACTAGAAACACAATAGGTTTGAAGTCCTTAAGGGAATCTTAAGTCTATAAAGAAACTAGAGATATTTCTATGGAAACAAGCTTTAGCTTTTGGGAAGGTTGTAAATCAGAGTCTTTTGTGTAAAAAGATAGATTTGGATTTTGCAACACACAGCTGTCAGGTTACCAGAGTAGCTGATTTTCTGAAGTTTACAATTTTGACAGTATCAATTATTTTGCACTTTTCACTTCTCTCAAACTTTTTATATTTCTATCCTTTTTTTTTTTATTATTACTTCTTTTAACAGTGAGCCATTCTATAGCACTTCCATTTTGAAAAAAAACTGGTACCTATTGTGTAAAATTAACAATTTTCTCTCTACAGTTCTTCTTCAATTTACCACTGTCATTGATTTGAATTGTTTCAAGAAATAGCAGTAGAACTTTCTCTACATTTGAAATGGGTGAATTTTTGATAAGCTTCAGAATATTGGATATTGTAGCTATTCAAACAGGAGCAGAAAAGAGTGTTCTCAAAGGTACTTTATTAGTTTGCTTTGTGAAAGAAACTAACCAGTATATATTAAGCTCACATGTTTATTGTGACTTGAAACACCTATAGAAATAACTGCAGTCTGTTTTATTGTTTTTTTTGAGGGAGGTGCCTTTTTTTAACCTATTTCTATAAACTGTTTTGAAGTAGTAATGCAGAAAATCTCATATACAATTTGTTGAATTGCATTCTGTTTAAGAGAGCAGTGATGGGGTGCCTCAGTGGTTCGGTCAGTCAAGCATCTGGCTCTTGGTTTGGCTCAGGCCATGATCTCACAGATGGTGAGGTCCAGCCCTGCATCGGACTCTGTGCTGTCAATACAGAGCCTGATTGGGAGTCTCTCTCTGCCCCTCCTGCTTTCTCTGTTGCTCTCAAAAGAAGGAGAGAGAGAGAGAGAGAGAGAGAGAGAGGAAGGAAGGAAGGAAGGAAGGAAGGAAGGAAGGAAGGAAGGAAGGAAGGAAGGAAGGAAGGAAGGAAGGAAAAGAGTGAGAGAGAAAGAGAGAAAAAGAGACAGAGAAAGTCACTGCATTAGCCAGTGACTAAAAAGATTAACATAAATCTAAAATCTGTTAAAAGGCTTTCAGGGAGTGTATAACAACAGCTAAAATAAAACAGATCCTGGGATCTTTGTTTCATAATAACAAGAACACCACAGGAGAGGACACAAAATCATAGTCAACAGTTAAAACATTTAAAACACCTCACTATCTTTATGTACAACCCCAATGATGATTTATGCTCTAAAATAACCAAACACTTACTAAACTCAAGGAAATCTACTTTTTCTTATCTCTGAAAACCTTACCCACCAGCTGATCATGCAGACATCCAAAGCATTCCCATGTTTTTAATTGTGGCCACAACAATAAGAAGGGTAAAACAAATATAAAATATCATTAAGAACAAAACTAAGAAATAGAAATAAGTTAAAACAATGAAAAATGTAGGGAAGTGAAAGAACAAGTAGTAAGAATAAGTAAAAATAAATGCTTGTTTCAAAAAAAAGTATTTAACAGTCAAAGATATAGAGATGAAGCCAGTGACAGGAAAAACCAGTTAGTGAAAGTATATTAAAACCAGGGCACCTGGGTAGCTCAATTGCTTGAACATCTAACCCTTGATTTCAGCTCAGGTCATGATCCCAGAGTCATGGGATTGAGCCCCACATTGGACTCCATGCTGAGTGTGGAGCCTGCTTAAGAATCTCTCTCTCTCTCTCTCTCTCTCTCTCTCTTTGCCCCTTTCCCCAGCTTGCCTGCTTTCTCTAAAATAAATAAAATAATTTTAAAAAAACAAGCAAACAACAATGGCAAAACTAATAGATCAAGGTGCTTAAGGCAGAGACACAAAATGAACACAAACTGTAAAAGAACTAGTTCATCATTTAGTGCCAAATGTACTTATACTAATACTGTTTGTAATCTCTTTCCAATAATTATTTGCTGTGTGAACGAGTGCTTAAGATTGGTACTCTATTCTCTTTTGTATTTTGAAACACAGAAACAAGGAATTAACCTTTCTTAATTTTTCTGTTCTCCGTTGCTTTCAGAACAATGGCACACATTATTAACAAGACCACCATGACCCTGCATCAGTGGGGCTTTCCCTAGCCTCATCTATCTAGTCATCCTCACCCAGGCCACCTTGTCTTCTGTGCTCTAACAGTGAGTGGTTTGGTTTCACCTCCTGAGTCACACCATGTTGACAGTGAAGTGGGGCTTTTGCACATGTTACCTATGTCTGCCATTTTCTCTGTTCTTCCCCCTATGTTTTCTAGTTAAATCCAAACTGTGCTAACATTATCACCTTAATAATCTTTTCTGAAGGTAATATTCTTTGACCCGGAAGTAGTCAAACCATCTTATTAAACATTCTCATTTCAAACAAAATTTCTCTCATAATATTAATGTTATGTTAATAATGTTACAGTTAATTGTGTAATGCTCTAAGATCCAAAGGACTGAAGATTCTAAGATTGGGAAAAAAGTGTATATATTCCTCTTTAAACAGTAATATAACAAGATCAAGAACCATTTCTGCCTTTGCTTACCACTGTTACCTTCTTTTTTTTTTTTTATGATCACTTGTATTTTTAATAATCTTTACACCCAACATGGGGCTTGAACTCACTCCTATGAGACAAGAGTTGCATGCTCTTCTGACTGAACCAGCCAGGCATCCCTTACCCTTGTTACCTTAATGTCTAATCCAGCAAGTATCCAGCTCTTCAATCTATGTTAAAAAAAAATGTCTCCACCACCAGTACAAATTTGTTTTACCAAAAACAAATAATTTGACCCCCATGTTTAGATTTGCTTTCAAGCGTGCCTTTATTTTCTTTCTATTAAATGTATACATGAAATTGAATTTACTTTCATTATGACATAAAGGTAATAGTGCAAATTGGTCTTGTCTAAACACGGTTCAGAATTCTGGGTAACAGAAAACACTTTAGCTATTTTCAGTACAAATGGATTTAGTCCTGGTAATCTGGTGTTTACCTACTAACATTTTTGGTAGGACTGGAGAAGTTTCCAAGTTCCACTGTCAGATCTCATACCAGAAGAGGCTCATGTAAGGAACTGTTATCGTGGCTACAGTCATGAAGTTATGATCCTGGTGCTGATTCCAGGTTACACGAACAACACCCTTGTGAACAGAAGTCATCCCAGCTACCTTGACTTCCAGTCACTCTACATCTACAAGATGTGCTAGATCTGTCCACTCTCTTTTCACTGATAGAAGTTACTCCTTCAAATCTTGCACAAGCCATCGGGAGCCTACATCAAGGGATTCTGGGAAATGTAGATGTAACTCAGAGTTTTCTGGCCTCTATGGTACAGAAAAGGCACAAGAGGGGGAGAATTTAGCAGATGCTGAGCAATCTGAAACATAATTTGCTTTGAGTTTCCTTGGACAATAAAAAAAAAAGGCCAATTATAAAACTTTAAAAAATAAAGATACAGGTGCCTGGGTAGCTCAGTCAGTTAAGCATTCAGTTTTGGCTCAGATCATGATCTCATGGTTCATGAGTTCGAGCCCCACATCCAGCTCTGTGCTGACATCTCAGAGCCTGAAGCCTGCTTTGGATTCTGTGTTTACCTTACTCTCTGTCCCTCCCCTGATTGTACTCTGTCTGTCTGTCTCTCTTTCAAAAATAAAATAAAACATTAAAAAATTTTAAAATAAAAATAAAGATAAAATAAACATTGAAATCTGGCTATATATTTTTCAAATACTCCAAGAAAATTTTTGTTATGCATAATTAATATAGACAGACATTTATATTTTTCATTTTGCCTCTTCAATCACTATTTAGGCTTATCAAACACAGGGAAGATTACTCTTTTCTCATTTCTTCATTGTTTCCATACATTAGCCTAATTTTTATGTGATTGTTTAAGGGGAAGGTTTTTTGTCCTGATATACATAAACTCAAATCTTCTTTTATTACTACAAAATCTAAATACAAAAATAGTTAAAATTTTCTCCCTCCTTTTTTTCCCTTTCATCTCTTTATTACTTTGTTCTTTCAACAAATATTATCTGAATTCTATGAGCCAAGATCCAGACTAAGGGCTAGAAATTTAAAAGGAAAATGAATTTAATTCTCTTTTTCTGCAATTTAATCTAGCAAGGAAAAGAGATTAAGTAACTATGCAAAAGTGTGACTGGTAATATAGATAAGGAAAATATGATATAGTATCAGTCTGATTATTGCCAGCAAAACAAGTCCTATAAAAAATAATTCAAGAGAGAGAATTTAATATGGGAAATTGACCACAAAGGTATTAGGAAGGCTGAGAAGGTAAAATGGGACTATGAATCAACCAAAACTGGGCCACCCCAGGAAGCTGCTATCACCCTAGAAGTGGAAAAACTGATGGAGCAAAGGCAATTATAAGAGCCCATGGTTGAGCCAGCTGGTGAGAACTGTGACCTTGTAAGAGACATGCTCAGATAACCCTGCCCAGAGCAGGGAGGAGGAGGAAGATAAATACCCTCCCTCTTCCTCCAACCTTCCACTAGAGCCCCTATCAACCAAACCCAAGTGGGAAATTTTAACAAACATATAAATTTCAAGAGTAAGACCCTTGAAATACACACCAGAACAAGGGATGGACAGAAAGTGGATCTGAAAAGAAAGATGCGAGAAACACAGGGTATTATAAAAGCATAGAAGTGGTCTAGAAATACAGGGAGTGTCACTTAAATTGAGATCTGCAGTTTGAATTTTTAATGTATCTAGGGAAGACTTGGGGGAAAGAATGTATAGGGCAGAGAGAACAGTATATCCAAATGCTTGGGAACAGAGAGTGGGGTATTATTCTCTCCTTGAAGTTTTAAAATCACATTTTAGAGAATCAAAATATTCCTTAATATTATTAGAAGGAAAAAGGCGAAACTGGTTCTTTTCTTGTCTATGCATAATTATATCCATTTTATTAGAGATGATAAGTAACATGGAGATTATTTGCTTAGTCCCTATTCCTTAAAGAAGAAAAAGAGAGAAAGAAGAGGGACAGGGAGAAGAAGAAAAGGAAAGTGAATCTCTTTTCAAATCCCTTAAAAACATATATTTAGCCTATATTTGTATGTAGAACATACATATTTCTTTGGTCTCTTTTGTGGTTTACTAATGCATGATAATCATTTCCAAGTAGTCTCTGATGTTCTCTGTAAGCATCTAATTACTCTGAATCTTTGCCAATAAATTTTTATCATTTCCCTCAGGAAATAAATAAGAACTAATTAAAATGTGGTAACTTATTCTATCGATTATTTTTACTACATTCCTTCTTTATATGCAATGGCAGAGGCAGTGATATATATATAGGAAAGTGACTTCCATAATAAATAGTAAATCTCATCACAGGAGACAATTTAGAACAGCAACAGTGCTCTACTGAAGAACCATAAATCCTTGCCTTTAGTTCCCAGGTAGAGTGATATTTTAAATACATGGTTTATCATCATCCCCAAATATATGTTTTCTCCAACTATCATTCATAAATTTTAGGCTTTGAAGTCCACAGCATAGAACTAGGAATAATAAATATGCATCCATATGTGGTTAGAGAAATGGGGATGATTTCTTATTTCAACATGGGCTTTTATTGCATATGATCGACATAAAACTATTTCTATGTTGCTTTCCTTTTTACTAGCCTTAACATCAAAGTTTGAATGAGTTACTCAAAACTTGAACAAAGGATTCAGTAGAGTCCCAAAGCAGTTAGCTGTGTTGGCAAAAACCATTCCTTTCATGAACAATATTCCTGTTTGATGCTCAGAGCACAAGGCAATCAGCACATCTCCTGAGAACTCCATCAAAGTCAATCACCCTTTTTTCCTCAAAAAGCGAAAGCTACCAAAAAGCACTTAGCCTCTCTCCAACTAGTAAAATGGAACATTTCTCTAGATGTCACTTTACCAGATTAAAAAAATCAGAATATGGGTGAATTTAACACTAATGAAGAAATATATTTTGTTGTTGTTAGGGAGTTCTTAATGACTGGGAAAAACAATATGACAATAACCATAATCTTGTGCCCCAAATAGAGAGCACTTACTAGAAGAAATAGAATATATAACCTTTAGTTTAGGGGAAAACAAGTTAATAATATTTGTTGGCAGAGCCATATAAAAACTGGTATTACCCATTACTGATGGCAATTTAAACTAGAATAAAAACACTCTTCTAGTTAAAAAGAAACATAAGCAAACAAAACAAAAACTTGTGTAGAGAACTAAAAAAAATTGTAGCACTTACTTTGGTAACTAGTCCAAAAAAATTATAAAGAACCAAACCAAATTCACAAAAAGTAACTAGGGTGAGGAGAGTTGTTGTATGGTGCTTTTAGCTATGCTATGGCTTTTTTTTAAATTTATTTTTCATTTATTGTTTATATTTCTTTACTGAAGTAAAACAGGTATACACAAAAATGCACAAGTCTTAAGTGTATAGCTTTATGACCTTTCGCACATATGCACAATCATGTAACCAACACCCAGATTAAGAAAAAGAATATTTCCACCACACTAACAGCTCCTCACTTACCAGTCAGTAACATGTCCATTTTTCTGATTTTCAACTTCAAAGATTAGTCCTTGAACTACAAATGGACTTTCTGTGTACTAATTCTTTCACTGAACATTATGTCTATAAGTTTCATTCATGTTTTGTTTAAATACATAAAATTTGTTCTTTTTAACTGGATTGAGTATTCAATTTGGTGGGTATGCAACAATTTATAAATTTTAGGCTTTATGAAAGTTCGGGTAGCATCTAGTTGGGGAATGCAGTGACTTTTAACAGATTATAAGATTTATAAAACCTAAGTGTTCAAAAATAGGCCAATTTTAAGACATAATTAGTGGATTCTTATGAAATCAGAAAAAATACATATATAAATTGTGTAGCACCATAGAAAATGTTAAGAAAAGATAAAACAAGGGGCGCCTGGGTGGCTTAGTCGGTTAAGCGTCCGACTTTCGCTTAGGTCATGATCTCACGGTTCGTGGGTTCGAGCCCCGCGTCGGGCTCTGTGCTGACTGCCAGCTCGGAGCCTGGAGCCTGTTTCAGTCTGTGACTACCTCTCTCTCTGACCCTCCCCTGTTCACGCTGTCTGTCTCTCTCTCTCCTAGAAATGAAAAAAAAAAAAAAAGAAAAGAAAAGATAAAACAAATACTAAATTGAATCTAACTTATGATTATAAATACATAAAAATTATGTGCTCAAATGAAAATAAACTAGAAGATTTATTTATATAAATGGAATCACTTAATTTGTTAGCATAGTTAGGTTACATGATATGTAGTAAAAGTCTAATAGCTCTTTTTCACTAAATACATTTAAGATTTAATCAACTTTCTTGAGGTAAAATGTATATATACTAAAATTCATCCATTTAAAATATGTAGTTCAAAAGGATTGAGGAGTGCGCTTGTCAAAAACAAACAAAAAACCCCCAGAAAGTCCTGCTAAATCTCCTCCTAATAGTAATAAAATCAAATAAAACTAAAGTAAAATAAAATAAAAAGAATAAAATATGTACTTCAAAAGATGTGACAGATATACAAACTAGTGTAACAACCACCACAATCAAGATATAAAACATTTCAGCCAACCAGAAAAAAAAACAAAAAAACAAAAAAACAAAAAAACATTCCCACTCCGGAATCAACACAAACTCTAATCATAACCTCTAATCATATTAATCAGTTTGCCTGTTCTGAATATCATATAAATGTCTGATTTCTTCCATTCAGTACGTTTTTGAGATTCATCCACGTTACTGCATATGTTAATAGGATGGTCCTTTTTGTTGATGATTACTGTCCTGTTTTAGTGGATATACAACAATTTGTACAGGATCTGTTGATGGACATTTGGTTAATTTTTAGACCTTTAACAAATCTGAATATGGATATTTTGTATATCCATGTAAAATATAAATATAAAATATTCATGTAAAAATGTAAAAATGTAAAAATGTAAAAAAATGTAAAAATGTAAAAAAAAATGTATAAAATATTCATGTAAAAATGTAAAAAAAATATAAAATAATCATGTAAAATATTTTGGTTGGACATATTTTATCTCTTCAAGTAAATCCCTAAGAATGGAGTCTCTAGTGGTTTGAAGATAAGTAAATGTTTAACTTTACAAGTAACCCAAAATATTTACCAAAGTGGCCATACCAGTTTGCAATTGTAATGAAATATGAGTTCTAGTTGTTTATATTGCTGCAAACACTTATTATTAGTCTTTTAATGTTAGCCATTCTAATGAGTTCACATTGGAAATGACATCTCATCAGGGTTTTATTTTTTAATATTTTTCATATTAATTAATAGCTTTGGAAATCTTTTCATGGCCCATTTTTAAAATGCATTATTTGTCTTATTATTGAGTTGTAAAATTCCTTTATGTAATCTGAATAAAGTTTTTTGTTACATGTATGTATGGAAAATATTTTTTATCTCTCTGTAGCTTGTCTGTTTTATTTTCTAATGGGAGGTAGTTTCTAAAATGCAGAAAATTTAAATTTTTATAAAATGTAGTTCACTGTTATTTTTCTTTTACTGTTTTTTCTTTTGTGTCCTAAGTAGGAAAGATTTGCCTCCTCTAAATTTTCTTCTAAGTGGTCTCCTTACTTTTAGGTTTACATTCCATTTAAAAGTCTTTTTTTTTTTTAAGAGAGAGGAGAGAGAGAGAGAGAGCCAGCATGAACAAGTAGGAAGAGGCAGAGAGAGAGGATGAGAGAGAATCCCAAGCAGGCTCCCTACTCAGTGCTTAGCGTGGAGCCCAATGCAGGGCTCAAACCCACAACCCTGGGATCATGATCTGAGCCAAAATCAAGAGTCTGATGCTCAATCAACTGAGTCATCCAGGAGCTGCACCATTTAAAATTCTATTTTGTGAATTAGTCGATACAAGAGAAATTGTCTTTAAAAATACAAATATCTAGTTATTCAAGCACATTTTTCAAAAAAAAAAAAACCTTCTTTAAATTTAATCACAACTTTGTTGAGAACTTATTAAAATCTACATATATAGTCTATGTCTGGACTCTTTCTTTTGCTATGCTGCTATATATGCCTACATGAATGATTCTTAAAACTGCATAAGTGATTCTAGAAGTATCAAAGCTTTTAGCGATCCCTCAGAAAACTCAAGAAGTCCATGAAGTCTTCCTAATAATGTTAGGAAATTATTTGTCCTTCTTACTGTTAGTTACACTGGTTATTCAAAAAAAAAATGGTAGGTAAAATCGATCATGTCTTAGCTCAAATTGAGAAAGTAGCATAAAACTGTATCAACAACCATTCCATCGTTATCAGCACACATTTCCAAAGGAAAAAAAACAAAACAAACAAACTGTTCAACCATGTTCGTGTACTAAACTTTTTTTTTTTTTTTTTTTTACATTCTATGCAAGGAATGGGAAGTACTCACAAAACAGTTCTGCTGCATACGAAAAGATAGTCTTTGTCTCAAGGGAACATACTTGTCTAATGGTTCAAGTTCATAGCTGAACTAATTGTTTTTTCATGGAACATTATTTTTACTTGAAAGATAATTGGCAGCCAAACCATGATTATTTAGACTTAGGTATTTGGTAACATTTCTCTATGGATGCTTGGAAAATTTTTGTTTGTTTAGTTTTCGGGAATTTAATTATAATGTGCATGGGTATGGATTTCTCTGGGTTATCTATTTATGGTTTGTGCAACTTCTTGTATCTGTATATTTGAGACTTTAATCAAATTCAGAAAGGTTTTGGCCATTTTCTCTGATCATCTTGCAGCTCCACTCCTCCTCTCCTTGTAGTACTTTTGCAATATGACTGTTGGCTCTTTTTCTCCTGAGACTCTATACCTTTTTTTTTTTTTTCAATATATTCACTCTCTGCTGTTCAGATTGAGTGAATTCTATTGATCTATCCTCAAGATCATGTAATCTGTACTGTCATCGTGCTCTAATATTGAGACCAAGCAGCAAGGTTTCTTCTTGTTTCTATTATGCTTCTCACTATTATAAATTATTACTTCATGTTTTTGATAAGTTCTCTATCTTTGTTGAGATTTTCCATTTATTTCCATAGAATTTGCCATTTATTATTGAAGCAGGGTGAATAATGGCTGCTGTGAAATTGCTGACAGATAATTTCAGCATCTGATTCATTTGGTTTGGGTGTCAATAGATTGTCTTCTCTTATTTAGTTGTGATGTTCCTGGCTCATATTATGATGTGTGATTTAAAAAAAAATTATCTTTAACATTCTGCCTACTATGTGAAGAAACTTTGGGTCTTATTTAAATCTTTTATTTTAGCAGTCTCTTATTGATTTGGATTTAGCATATATGCCCAGGCCTACTTTTGTGGTCTGGGTTTCCAATGACTATTTAGTTTTCAGAACCTTTGCAGTGTTGTTTTGGTCAGCTTGGTTTATCTGGTGCAACTGAGGTTTCTACTTATCTTCACTGGTGCTACCCATCAATCAATAAACAGTTATTGAACAATTTTCTAGGAATATTTCCCAGGCAGTGGACATACTGCAGTAAATAAGGCAACAAGACCCCCCTTTTTAGGGTCCTATGTCGAAGTGGAAAAGACAAAATATATATGTAAATAAGCAAATAATCGAGGAAATAGCTGAGGGAGAGAGAACCTACTTTAGAGGATATGGTATGAAGTGGACTCTCTGAGGAAACCAAATTGGGATGAAAACCTGAATGAGAAGAAGAACCCAAATTTGGGGCAAATTTGGGAAAGAGCATTTGAGGCAGAGGCAATGATATACAAATGCGCTGAAAGTAGAGAGAAGTTGGCATGATTATTATCAGGTAATGACTATGAATAGCTGGGTCTCAGTACTACTGGAGACCCTCTGAAATTCTGAACTGTCCTTTCAGAGAATAAAGGAGAAAAAACCTATGTTGACAAATTACAAATCCCATCTCCTGAGGGTAAGCCCCATTGTATGAACTGCCTGCAGATCTATATGCAACTACACAAAGTCAAGGAAGATCCTATGTTACATAACCATAAAAACAAAAAGAGGGAGAAAGATGACTGAATTATGGAATAGTTTTCCTAGCTTCAAAATATCATTTGACATTAAAAAGTAGAAACATATATAAGAATATTCGGGGGAGGGGGCAAGATGGCGAAGTAAGGAGCTCCGTACTTGCACTCACGCCCATACATCACACAGAAAAGATCTGAAGCCATTGGAAACCTTACAAAACCTGAGAGATTGGGAGAAAAAGGATGCAGAATCCACTGAGAGAGACTTCTAACGTGAGTGCGAACAGGGGAAGATAAAATCGGGCCGGGATCTGAGACTCCAGGGTGGGAGGCGATCCCCCTCTACCCTCTACGGGGAGTGAGGGGGGAAAAGGAGAGAGTCCAAAACAGAAAAACCTCCGCTCGGGGGGGAAAAACCTCTGCTCAATGCATAAAAAGACCATACTTGCCAAATACCTGCACACCAGGTCCCCTCGCGCCAACTGGTCCAGGGTGGGGGGGGCTGAGCACACAAACTGCTGCTTTGTGCTGCTCCTGGTGGCTGGACTTCAGAGCAGCGGCACGCCTGCCGCCATTGTGGCTCCCGGGCGGCTGGGGCCCCTGAAAGAGCCGCGTGGACACTGGGCGTCCGCGCTCCTGGCTGGCTGGAACTCGAGAGGGAAGGCAAAGAGCTAAAAACTGGGAAATTAGCCTGTGAGTTCGTGTTTCGGGTGACAAGCCATAGAGGGACCTGGTTTTCCTCACTCCAGCGGACTCGGACTCAGCGCACCAGGGAGGCAAGCCCCAGCGCATGCGCGCCAGCCCGACCCAGAGAAGGAAGAAGGAAGCAGCGATTCTGACTCCACCCGAGAGCTTGGCAGGGGGCCTAGAATTGCCCCGAGGGTGTTGCCTGGGAAGCTGTGTCTAAGGCATTTTCAGCAGGGCGCGCGGACTGGGATTTGGAGATTGGAACTGCCCTGGGTTGAAGAGTGCAACCAACTTCGGCTGCGCCCCTGGTACTGGGAGTTTACACTTCCAAAATAGTGAGGTGCAGCTCTTGTTTCTAGAAGGTACTGGAGCACCTTCACTCTCCTCCCCACAACCGCCAAGGCAGAGCTCCCACCTGAGGCATTGGATCACGCCACGCCCATCCTTGCCTGAGAGCTGCCCTCCTCCCTTTTTTTTTCCTTTTTTTGTTTTTTTCCCTTTTTTTTCTTCCTTTTTTTCCCCCTTTTTTTTCTTTCTTTTTTTCTTCTTCTTCCTCTTTTCTCTCTTTTTTCCCCAGAACACTGACCTGATTAACTCTGGTCGCCAGCTTGCTTAAACAATCACGAGTCCATTGTATAAATGTAAATTCTACACCTACTGACATTTTCATCTCTTTCTCTCAGGAGTAATTAGACTATATAGTTTCTCTGGATAATTCCAGCAACCTTCTCTCACCTATCCAACCATATTCTACCCTTTACCTCTTTGAAAAAAGCTTCTTATCCCTTCTGC
>NW_024080658.1:6081717-6089121 GCF_003009895.1 Hyaena hyaena | reverse complement strand
GCACTGAGTGTTATGTGGAAACTAATTTGACAATAAACTATTTGTAAAAAAAAAAGAATATTTGGGGATATTAATAGATAAATTTATAGATTTATAGATAAATCTATTTAGAACTGTTCTACTGGCTAAAATATTAAGATTTCCTGCCTTATTGCAAACTCTCCCCAGAAGGCACAAGTCACATACATTTTATTTCCTATGCATTGGCTAAGTATGTTAACTCACAGAAGAGACAGTCTTTATTAAATTATATGAGTTATGTTTGCATCAAACACTTCTGAGTTTTATGCAGCAGAATCTTAAAACCACCTTAATCCCATATTGTATGATAAATGCTCATGACTGCCTGTGATACACTTTTTTGAAACATTCTTACTTTTTACAGTAAACATTTATTGTATATTTTTCTATTTTCAAAGAAAATGAAAAACACGAGGTAGAAATACCATTGATACAAAAAGTATACTTCATAAAATTAACGTAGCATTGGTCTATAATGCCTAGGGTTAGCAGTTCTATTCAAACGATATAAAATGCAAGTACATAGAAGAAATGGTACAGAGTAGTGTCATGGGACATCTCTGGAAGTAGAATTTAGAAATTTATATTCTGAATGACTCACCTACCAGGTGAGTAAACCCGAGCAAGACATTTATTTTTTTAAATCGAAATTACTCCCTCTGTAATAAAGGGACAATAATTATATCTAATCTTCAGGGTTACTTTTAGGATTAAAATCACAAATTCCATTTTAAAGCACAATGGCTGGCACAATGTAAGTATTAAATGGATATTAGCTGATTATGGTTATATCATCCTTGCTGAAGCTTTCTGAGTATGATGATGTGCACTGTGCTTTAAACTTTCTCAACCCTCCAGAAGCTATGTGACAGTATGGTCTCACCATTTCAAAATGTTGCTGCCACTGGGGAAGGAAGCAAATACTGCTCTTGGTGTTTTTATGTCAACTAATAAACTTTATTCCTCCAAGGCTGGCTAGGACATATAATCTGGTGTCTCCGCTGGTAAACGTTTTCAGTGAATTTACAGAAATTGTACAAAAGTCTACCTTTTATTGAAAAATTGATCTTGCATCTTAAAGGTCAACAAAGTAAAGACTTGATTTGGGCTTCTAAGAATCCCACAGAATAAGCTACATGTAAGATAGTTTATCTACTTTATGAGTTAACTCCATCTGGATTTGCACCTGTGATTTCTGGGAACCTGTACATTTAAAGTATGCACCTAAAATTCTACAAACTTCAGCTATGAGGTTTGAAATTACAAAATGTACTTTAAGGAAAGTCTTGTTTTAAGCCAACTGCTTTCAGCAATAGAGGGTAATAGTATTTGTGGTGCAGAACAGGTGGCTGGGTGGAATTTAGTGGGATAGATCCACAGTGCCATTCCCTTTTGCTAGAGAAGACACGAATGTGCTCATGCTCTAGCATCCAGCCAAGATCAAGAGCACTCTGCTGTCTTATTCAACTTAGCCATCCAGTTCAAGCACATTTCTCCAATGCTTTACAAAAATAAAAATTCAATGCACAGAGTCCATGAAAGAAGGCAGAGTGAATTCATGCTTTCATAGTCTCCCTGCCTAAACTTAATGAAATGAATAACAATAATTAGATATAAAAACTGATCGTATACTTGGGAATTATCATAACCCCATACAATAAACTAAAGAAGATCAGCCAGTTAACAAAAAAAAAAAAATGTGGATAAAGCTGAGAGATTGTGATTTTCATAGACATATCTCCAATTAGGAAGGCTATATGGTATAAGAATTAAGAAAAGAGATTCTGAAAGGGGTCTATTAAAAACTTCTAGCTGAGGGGGTGAGGTTGGAGAGTAAACACATTATGAGAGGAGTGATAAAGCAGCCTGGGGGACTAATCCCAGCACACTGAAAGGGCAGGTGAACGGTAGAGATTGTTAACATACAGACATCCTAGGCAACTCATGTTACTTATTTTCAGCTGATTTTCTGCAGAAAATCACTGTGGGTAGATGGGAAACTCTACTGCAGCTTCTGACACAAATAACATAAACAAAGTGAAATGTTTGCATGTCTACACAGATACAGACGTTCATCTGGGTGTTCAACTCCCTACCAATCCAAAATGTGTGAAAAGTAAGAGAAGCGTCCAGGTCAGAGTAGTCAATAAACTTCAAGAGAAACTGCTTGATGACAACAGCTAGTAGTAACCTCAGCTCCTTCCCTATATTACTCAATCAAATAAATGATGAAGAAGGTATAAAAATCAGTAATCCCTGTCCCTAAAAGTTCATCTTAAAGGACCAAATGATACCTGTGAGAGATGGAGCCAATAGAGAAAGGACATGGAGAAATGTCAAGAGCAATTTTTTAAAAGACCACTCAAATCACTAACATTATTCTTGAGCAAAGAGTGAGTTCTGATGGCTTTCCCCACTTCAAATGAATAAAGAAGATACACCAGATGATACCAATGCAAACATTAAAAAACTTGGTAGAAAAAAAAAAAAAACTGGAGGAATAAGAAAAGGAAAAGCATGTAAATGAGAAACATAATTACAGAGTAATTTTGGAATAAGTTATATAATAGTTGACATAACACATTTCACTATGTATTTGGGTATTGAATATTACTTGATCAGGGAACTACAATGAGACCTCACCTCATACCTGCCAGAATGGCTAAATTCAACAAGACAAGAAACAACAGGTGTTGGTGAAGATTGGAGAAAGCAGAACTCTCTTGCACTGTTGGTGGGAATGCAAACGGGTGCAGCCACTCTGGAAAACAGTATGGAGATTCCTCAAAAAGTTAAAAATAGAACTACCCTATGATCCAGCAACCATACTAGTAGGTATTTACTCATGAAATGCAAAAAAAAAAATAAATAAATAATAATAATAATTCAAAGAGATACATGCATCCTGATGCTTATATCAGCATTATCTACAAGAGTCAAATTACGGAAACAGCCCAAGTATCCATCACCTGATGAACTGATAGGGAATATGTGATATACATACACATGATGGGATATTATTACTCAGCCATAAAAGAGAATGGCTGAGTATTTGTAATGACACGGATGGGGCTAGAGAGTATTATGCTAAGCAAAATAAGTCCAAGAAGAACAAATACTGTATGATTTCACTCACATGTGAAATTTAAGAAACAAAACAAATGAGCAAAGGGTAAAAATAAGAGAGAGGGCAAAGCCAAGAAACAGACTCAACTATAGAGAACAAACTTCGAGTTACCAGAGGGGACGTGGGTGACGATGGGTAAATTAGGTGATGAGGATTAAGAAGGGCACTTGCTGTGATGAGCACTGAGTGCTGTATGGAAATTTCTGTACTGTACACCTGAAGCTAATAACACACTGTATGTTAACTATCTGGAATTTTTATAAAATCTTTAAAAATAATAACTTACAGTGAAAAGCAGTGTCAAACTTCAACCTCTCAGAAAACCATCTTTCCTGAACTAAAAATTACCCAATGGGAAACTAGATAGTGACACAGATAACATTTTCAGAAGGAAACACATAGGGAAATTAAGATTCTAATATCTTTCAATGTATTCACGTTATATGAAAATTATATGAGTTTGGATGGTGTTTGCTCCTCGCTCCATTTCAACATTAAAAAGAGGTAAATTTTATTATCCCTTTCCAGTTGTTGTTTATGGGGAATGTTCTGGCATATATCTGTACCTCCTTATTGATGCCACCTTAGGAGATCTTATGGTTGGTCTGATTGGTGAGGGGACTGTGCACAAGAAGCTCTATATCACTATTAGATCGGGTTACTTTTTCTAAAGACAGACCTCATGTCCCTTTTCCTTTTGCATCCTGAACTCAGGCACGGCCTGTTCTGTGTTGCTCCCCATTCTGCCTTTCTGTGTGTGCGTAACCCGTGTGAAGCAGACCTGCTGTTTTCTTTAGAGTAAGACTTTCTTTACATCAACTTGCTTTTTCTAATTCAGGGAAAGGGACTGCAAATACTTTGTCCAGCCTCAATAGCCTAGGCTGCATTCATCAACAGGTTATCAGAACCCTTGTACTTTGATGGGTGATTTTCCAAAGTTATGAAGAAATATTTTTTTTTTCATTTGGCTAATGATCTCTGCATATGTATCCTACCAGAATGGAAGGTGAGGAAATTCTGAACCCATATAGACAGAATTGAGTCCTAATACCCAGGTAATATATTTGTTTTCAAAAAAGAAAAAAGAAAAAAGTTTACAAACAGAAAGATTACATTTTTCAAAGAAGTAAACTTTCCTGAAATAAAGAAAAACCCAACTCTGTAGAATAAAAGAATCACCTTTTTTCAGAAAACAAATTAATAGTGAATGTTGAACACTGTAAAATATTTTAGTAGAATCAATGAAGTACAATGGTTAAAAAAAACTGCAAGTATGTTCAAGTAGAACAAAAGTTCATCTAAAGAAACCAGCATAATCATAAGACTTTTTTACATCAGTATTATGTTAGGAGCTGACTGGGCAACATCTAGAATTCTGATGGAAAATAAACATATCATCATTCAGGATGGAAGAAAATATGATATTCTCAGGTATGCATGAAGGAAATACTGATAGCATTTTGGTATCCATTCTGAAAAACACTCATGTATACATTATATTCAGCCAACAACAAGAAAAATAGAAATAAATATCAAGATAGGGAAATATCAAAAAATGCTGATTTAAATACAAAATTAATTGAAAATAATATCTGACCTAAATGACAAAAGAATGTTTTAACATAAAGTATATTATAATTAACATGTTTGAAAGAGACATTATATAATATATAAAAATAATAGTAACTAGATGGCAGTAAATTAATTAAAATTTCTAAGAAATTTCCCAATAAACAATATTTTGATGGCAAGAAGTGTGAAATTTTCCTCCTATTTCATGAGTGGAGTCAATAATACTGAATTTGATAAATTAATAAGCACAGGTTTAAACATGAAAGTTTCAGGTTTTAGCTTCATTCATTATATATAATTAAATTTTTTTCAGGTAGAGGAGAGGCAAAACAAACTAAAACAGCCTACGAATCATATTACAAAAGTACAAAAACAAAGGATATAGAAGAAACATAAGACAAAAAAACAAATGTATTTCTTATAACAAAGATTCGATAAGTTCTTAAACATTGTGGACCATGATAATACTACTAAGATAAAAATAATCTATAAGACAATCTTCCCTATAAAGAAGCTCACTACAAAAAAAATAAATGTAAAGGAATATATAATGATTTACCAAACAAAAGCAAACTAAAATCTACAAGGATCACATTATTTATCTGAAAAGAGTTAAATTTCAAGCATTTTGCAATAACTCAGACCAAGAAAATGACTTTAGTATAATAACGTATCCTATACACAATCAAGATAAAACTATTCCTAACAAATATAGCATTTAAACATTTGGAGGAAAAACTCTGAGTAATATAAAGAATCAAAGTAGAAGTTATAGACTGAAATTCTTAACTAGGCAAGTACAGAATATTGTCTGTATATATTTTATTTATTTGTTTGTTTATATTTTGAGAGAGACAGCACGAGTAGGGGAGGAGCTCAGTGTGGAGCCCCAGGCATGGCTTGAACCCACCAGCCATGAGATCAGACACTTAACCACTGAACCACCCAGGTGCCCCTATTTTAAAACAAGAATATATACATGTATATGTAAGTATGTGTATACTCCATATGGAGGATATATATATTTATATTCCATATAACATATTCCATGCACACTCACATACACACACTTTCTAAAGAGAAAGATGAAAGGAGAGAAAAAACCCTATTGAATTCTAAAAATGGAGACATAATGCAAAATATACTTCCTGACTGGTTTATAATAAAACTAAATATAAATAACAAAAATAGAAATAGAAATCAATTCCTCATGAATTATATGTATTACAAAGATATAAAAAAACAGCAAAGAACAGTCCTATAGACTAAGAGTTATTAAATCGAATGCATTTTTAAAGTGATTATAATCACTAAAATGATATACTAATGCAAACATGTAGCAAAAAAACATATACTAGAATTCCTGATTTCATGCGGGTAGCTAAACTTAGGGAAAAAACAGTTAAATATCCATTAATAGGGGAAACTTAATGATACATCTCACAGATTCAATAAAGGACATATATTACACATACAATGAAATGGTATGTAACATTTTAAAATACATTGGCTGGATAAGAGTGTAAGTGGAAAAGCCCCTTGTTAGGCACAGAAGAGCTTGAGTAGTAGTTATTCTGCATAATAAACCAGGAAAATTGTCGAATCACTATATTGACTACCTGAAACTAATTTAACATTATGTGTCAAATACATTTCAGTGAAAAAAAAAAAGGAGAATTGAAATTACTCCTGTCTATCCTAATTGGCAATTAATATCTAACCCCCAACACAACAGTGGGACCCAGATCTTCTTTAGTTTTTGGATTTCTTTTGAGAAATTGGTATAAACTATAGACCTTTTCTCTCCTGGAAATTTGAACTTGATTATAGCGTTCTATGGACCCCTGATATTAAGAATCCTTGACACTAGTACATGACTGTATGAATTTGGGGGTAAGTATTTATGGGTTTGAATCCCATCATTCTGTTGTTCTATTGTTATAGTTTCTTCATCTGTAAGATAAGGACTGCTCACCTCATGTAGTGATTCTACACTTTGTGTGAGTTAATACACAAAAAATGATTAGTAGCTAGAATATAGTAAGTACTCAATCATGTATGAGAATTTTCAGTAACACGGTGCGTGGTGTATAGTACAAGGTGTCAATATGTATTTCTTAAAGAAACAACTGTTATCCATTTCTCAGGATTGTGAATACCAAATTGTTAGCATAACTTTGGAAACAATAGTCTGAATCATCTTTAGCATCAAAAGGAAAATTAAAGAATAGATTATAAGACATTAAAATGTAAATAGTCTCTGAATCCATAGAGAAGGGAACAGTTTTTCTTTCCATAAGAATGCAAGGTACCATAGGCAGAAGTCATGATAGAATTACTTTTTTTAATGAACATTTTGCAATTCCTGTAGAGGGGAAAATAGGGCCTTCCAAATATGTCCTAGATCCTAATCCCTGGAGTCCTTGAACATGTTAACTTACATGGCAAAAGAGGCTTTACAGGGGCGCCTGGGTGGCTCAGTCGGTTAAGCATCCGACTTCAGCTCAGGTCATGATCTCACCATTCACGGGTTCAAGCCCCGCATTGGGCTCTGTGCTGACAGCTCAGAGCCTGGAGCCTGTTTCAGATTCTGTGTCTCCCTCTTTCTCTGGCCCTCCCCAGCTCACACTGTCTCTCTCTTTCTCTCAGAAATAAAAAAAAAAAAAAAAAAAAAACAAACATTG